>NC_057798.1:376126744-376256369 GCF_018294505.1 Triticum aestivum | reverse complement strand
TTCGTCAAATTCTGAAGAATTTGACGAAGATTAGAGTGAAGAAATAGAAACACAAGGAAAACTAAGTCATCACATATCAAAGTACATGCAATCTGGATACGAAAGAGTGAAGAACATGCAATCATACATTCATACACGCATGAAGAAAATGAACTAAGGAAATGAAAGATAGTGAGATGAAATTCTTTAGTTCAAATTCGTCAGAGCACAGATCACAAATCCTTCAGCAGCGGAATAAAGTAAGAGAGAGTTGAGGAACTTGAAACCAGATTGGCTCGGTGAAGACAATGATATTTGATAGACCAGTTCCAGTTGCTGCATCAACTGTACGTCTGGTTAAGGCGGCTGAGTCGCAACTCACAGGACACACAATCCTCACTGTATTTCTCTTGAGCTAAGGTCACTTAGTCCTCGTCCAATCACTCGTGGTAAGTCTTCAAGGTAAACTTCAAAAACCTTCATAGACTTGTTCACCTGCACACCACAATTACTCTTGGTGTATCCAAAACTTGACGCCTAACCGTCTGAAAGAATGACAGTTTTCAAAGGTAACAGGCGTCGGATCACACAGATCAATCTCTTCAGTGATGCTTAATCACTTTAGCTCTAGGGTTTTTTCTCACTTAGAATTCTCTCAAAATCATCAGAGGATGGATTGCTCTCTTATGACAAGTGTTAGTTTCTCTCGGAGCAGCCAACCAACAAGTGGTTGTGGGGGACGGCTATTTGTAGCCAGGGCAACCCGACATGAATTGTCATAAATGCCCTTCTCTCATTCGACCGTTGTCACGATAAGGATCCACTCGACAACTTGCACACGGCGTAGCAACGGTTGATATTTGAACTCTCAAATTCGTCGGGGCACTCAATTTCCTCACTCTTAGGCAGAACGCACTGGTGAACTCCTAACTCCTCAGCATGACCAAATTCATCAGCGGCCAGATGAACTGCCTCAGCTGTATAGGAGATTTCCAAAGGCTTCATTCGAAGCGACTTGTGTATAGGTTTGGATAGGTTTGAGCATCACTTTGGAAATGTGAAATATGATTCACCTAGACCCCCTTTGACAGTACGATTTTTTCTATGACTCAAAGAAGAAGAAACTATGAAAACAAAGTATTCACACTTCAATTTCTTCAAAGGTCGTACCAATTTCATCATCAATTTTTTCACTTGAAGAAATACATTTTTAGGGGTCATCTTCCATGTGTTAAACCAAATCTTCTGGAACTCTGTCTTCTGTGTATACTCACGAACTCATTAGTTCCTCAACCTATTTGTCATCGATACTCTAAAACCACTAATGGGGCACTTGCTGCACTTACAAATAGCGATCACGCATCCACCTTGGTTGCGCTACTAGGCCGACACACATTGTTGGGGACATACTTAAAAAATTTGTGAACATTTTAGAAGTTTTTAAACATTTTGTCATTTTTTCCCGAAAAATTATTTTATTTTATGTGAACATTTATTTTTCCTCAATTTTTTAAACCAAAACAAAAACAATATATTTAAATTAAAATTGCAAAAGATATTTTTGATTTTAGCTTCCGTCGTGAGCTAGGTTATACTGGTGGCGATCCAATATACTGAAGTAGAGTTTCGGCAGCATTCCGTAGACTAGCACAGAAAAACTGATGGAATAACTAGAGGGAGGAGAAGCAGCCTAGCGGCGTATCTCCATCTAGATTAATATAGACGAGAGGGAAGAGAAGGGGCACAGACATCAGCGGCATGATCCAAGGGATTGGTGTGTCCTTTGGGGTGTGCCCCCACTATATATAGATGACCAAGGACACCGACTTGAAGGAGGGGAAGCCCCTTGGGGTCGATCGACCTAGGGATTAGAGTCCTCCTAGGACGACTCCTTCCCCCTTTACACACCTGCTTGCCTTGCCCCCATGATGGAGGGGGTGCAATGTATGCCCCCCAATTAGGCCCATGTAGCTGCTCCCTTGGGACAACCAAGGGATCGACCCACTAGACCCTTCCAAACTTTCCAGAACATTTCAGAAACTCCCAAAGCCCCTTGGTATTTTTCAGGGAATTTTCGTGACCTTCCCGACATGACCGAGTGCGCTAGGGCGTCTACGTCGCCACCCCAACTTCTATTACTATGTGGCTGGCTCGGACGGCATTGTGTTGATTGCTCATCGACCGCGAACACAAAGGTGGCTCCCTACGAGGCCCCGACGATTATGCATGACATCCCGACTGCCTGCACCGACAGTCGTGCTATGTCGCGCAACCATGCGCATTATCCATCGATGAGCATGCAACATGACACACTAGCGTTCCCATCCGTTGTCGGCATGCGATAGAGCCCAAGGAAACTTGGGTTGCTGGATCAAGGACGACATCGGGCGAGGATCGCGAAAAATATTGCCCACCACTCATCTTGCCACTCTTCTCCGTGCAGGAGCTGGTATACACCAACGTTGTCACAACATAGTTGGCGCCACCACGACCGAGGACAATCGGTCACACGTCACTTCCCTTTAGATATTATTTTATGTAGCAGCATACGTGTATTTAGGTAGTACTATGTTCGTCTGGATTTATTGGTCCTTTTTATATTTTGTGCTAAATTTTAACCTAACAAAATATAAGTTATATGTCATAAAAGTTACATTATTGAATTTATATTCGAAAGAGGTTTTCAATGATACTCCCTCTGTCCTAAAATAAGTGACTCAACTTTGTACTAATTTTAAGTACAAAGTTTAATCACTTGTTTTGGGATGGAGGGAGTACTATTTTTATGATATATAATTTATTTTTTGGTAGTTATATCAAAGTTTAAAGTTTGACTCAATTAAAAATCAAAATACAAAAAGACTAAAAAACCAGAAAAAATGTGGTACTCCTTCTGTAAAGAAATATAAGAGGTTTAAATCACTACTTTGGTTATCTATAAGGGCATGGCGAATGGGTAGCCTCAAAGATTATGTTTCATAAGCCAACTAGGCTCGGATGCCACTGTGGCAGTAGGACCGCTGCTTGCATGTGCCAGGTGAAGCTTGCAGAGAAGACATGTTCTTCAAATAAAGAAAGAAAAAGTAAGGAGGGAGAGGAAAAAAGGGGAGGCAGAATGAAAAAGATAACACATGGGGACCAAAGGATGACGGGTGTGATCGTGTGAGGGCATGTATAATGGTGGCATATGGATACATATGCCCCATGACAAAAAGTAATTTGAGGCATCTACATTTATTTTTTCTTCCCAATGCAAGCTACCATTAGTGGGCCTCATTAAAAAATAAAAAATAAAGACTCTAGTATACATGCATCTCTACTTTCCACTCCATCTTTTCAGCTTTTGTTACCGGACCATACTTTTTTTCTTCAACCACCCGCCTCCTGGAGAGGATCCCGCTTCCCTATCCGAACCTACTTTACATCATATCCGATCCTACATGACATGCGAGGCATCACCTTAAGGCTATGCATTGTACATGGCGGCAGCACCACCATAGCCACCATTGGACTGAATGCATGTGAGCAATAGCCTTAATCCTCTCATGCCTATGTGTTTGATGGAGCACCTGGCAGCCTCCATTGGGTCTCCATTGGTCATGCCCTAAACACTTTTATATTTTTTTACCCAGGAAGGGAGGGAGTATATAAGATTTTCGTTGCGCCGCGTTCCCTCCCCAAAGGGAAAAAGTCCATTTTAAACCTTAAACTTGTAGGGGTCGGACGAAATGAACCCTCAAGTCGAAATCCCGGTCGATTGCACCCTAAACTATACAATCCCGGTCTAAATCAAACCCTGACATTGTTTCAACTGGGATTCGTCTGGTGGGCCGGCCCGTTAGGGTTTTTTTTTCGTTCAAACACAAAAATTCCAAAGGGCGCATACCGGGGCAGATCCTATTTGACGCCTGCAGGCGTCAAAAGGACGTGGCTTCGCTGAAGCCTGCACACCCGACGCCTCATTTGGGCATCCCAGGGTCGCGATGATTTTTCTTCTTTTTCCTGTTTCTTTCCTTTCTTTTTTCTGTTTCTATTTCTTTTCTTTTCTTTTTCCTATTTTTATTTTTGTTTCTTTTTCGTGTATTATTACCAGTTCATTGCATATTTATGTTCAGCGTATATTTAAGAAAATATTCAACATCTTTAAGAAAATGTTCATTGTGTATTTTAAAATTGTTCGACATATATTCACAAGAATGTTCAATGCATATTTAAACTTTGTTCAGTGTATATCACAAAAATATTCAATGTGTATTTAAATATTTGTTCAGCATATATAAAAAATATTCAATGTGTATTTAAATATTTGTTCAGCATATATAAAAAATGTTCAGGTGATGTAAGTTACTTCTTAAAGTCGGGCGCCCCTAATTTAACACTGGAAGACGGCAGGTCTGTTGGTTTGGAAGATGTATGCACTAGCGGCAGATCGCGAGTTCGAGCTTTACTCGTGAAACAATTTTCAAGCTAAATTTTTTCATGCGCCTGGATTTTTTAATATCCATTGAACATTTTCTTAATGTACGATGAACATTTTAAATTATACATAATGAACATTTTGGGAAAACTATGAATATACGTGTTGAACAATTTGCGAATATGCATTGGACATTTGTAATATACGTTGAACAATTTTCGAATACACATTAAAAATTTGTGTAATATACACTGAACAAATTTTAAAAACATAGGGTACAATTTATATTCATTGAGCAATTTTTTATATACAATGAACATTTTATAATGCATGATGAACTTTTTTGTAATATACCGTGAACATTCCTAAATATACAATTAACATTTTGTAACACTATAGGGAAAAAGAAACATTAAAAATAAAAAAATAAATCATAAAAAAGGAAAAAGGAAAAGATTATAAATATAAATATAAAAAATAAAAAGGAAAAGGAAAAGAAAAAAGAACCAGGAAAGAAAAACCGAAAAAAAAACAAATAACAAACAAAAAAACTGAAGCAACAACGCGCAGCACGGGCTGCCGCGAACTAGGCCGGCCCACCTGCGGGCGTTTCCTCCCCAATCCCGATCATTCTTTGCCACATCAGCAATTCCTGTTTGGAAAATGACCCGAAGGTTTGATTTAGACCGGGATTGCAGAGTTCAGGGTGCAATCGACCGGGATCTCGATTTAAGGGTTTGTTTCGCCTGACCTCTACAAATTAAAGGTTTAAAATGGACTTTTTCCCTCCCCAAAGCCATCACGAACCCTGACCGCGGCACGGCCATGCCATTGCCATGCGCGAGGCAATCGCTCCTGCACCACCTTCCACGCACCCGGCGCTGCGCCACTGCGTCGCGCTCCTCCGCCTCCACCTGCAGTCTCCCTCCGTCTCTGCCGCCAAGCAGATCCACGCGCGCGCGCTCCGTGCGGCTGGCGTGCCCCTCTCCCACCCTCTCCTCGCCAAGCACCTCCTCTTCCACCTAGCTTCTCTCCGCGCCGGCGCTCCCCCGCTCCTCTACGCCGTTGCCGTCCTCTCCCGCCTCCTCCCCGACCCGGACCCTTTCTCCCTCAACACCGTCCTCCGCATCGCCGCGTCCTCGGCGCGCCCACGCCTCGCGCTCGCGCTCCACCGCCGCCGCCTCGCGCCGCCCGACACGCACACCTACCCGCCGCTCCTCCAGGCCTGCACACGCCTCCTTGCCCTTCGCGAAGGCGAAAGCCTCCACGCCGAGGCCGCCAAGAACGGCCTGGTGGCGCTCGTCTTCGTCAAGAACTCGCTCGTCCACCACTATGGCGCGTGCGGCCTCTTTGAGAGCGCCCACAGGGTGTTCGACGAAATACCGGTGCTGGAGCGGAACCTCGTCTCATGGAACTCCGTCATGAACGGGTTCGCGGCCAATGGGAGGCCCAACGAGGTACTGACAATCTTCCGGGAGACGTTCGAGGTGGACCTCATGCCGGATGGATTCACCATTGTGAGTGTTTTGAATGCGTGTGCGGAGATCGGGGCGTTTGCTCTCGGGAGGAGGGTGCATGTGTTCACGTCGAAGGTTGGGTTAGTAGGGAACAGACATGTTGGGAACGCGCTGATTGACCTGTATGCCAAGTGCGGCGGAGTTGAGGATGCAAGGAAGGTGTTTGAGGAGATGGGGGTGGGAAGGACCGTCGTCTCATGGACGTCACTGATCGTGGGTTTGGCAGGGAATGGGTTTGGGAAGGATGCACTCGAGCTGTTTGGTCTGATGGAGGGGGAGAAGCTTATCCCTACTGATATCACTATGGTGGGAGTGCTGTATGCTTGTAGCCACTGCGGGTGGGTCGACGATGGGTTTCGATATTTCAATGAGATGAAGGACAAGTACGGCATAGCACCAAAGATTGAACATCTTGGATGTATGGTGGATCTGCTGGGGAGAGCTGGAAGAGTTGAGGAAGCACACAATTATATCAGCACGATGCCACTGGAGCCCAATGCTGTTGTGTGGCGGACATTGCTAGGTGCTTGTGCTATGCACAAGAAGCTGGAACTTGGGGAGGCTGCTTGGGCCCGGCTGGTTGAGCTTGACCCTGGGCACAGCGGCGACTATGTCCTCCTCTCAAATCTGTATGCTGCTGTTGGGAGGTGGGCAGATGTCCATGTCCTTAGGAAGACAATGGTCACGCGTGGAGTGAGGAAAAACCCAGGGCATAGCCTTGTGGAGCTCCGCAACTCGGTCTATGAGTTTGTTATGGGCGATAGATCACATCCTGAGAGTGATCAGATATACCAAATGCTTGCCGAGATAGCAGAGAGATTGAGGCGCCAAGGTTACGACCCCCGCACAAGCAATGTATTGGCAGATATAGAGGAGGAAGAGAAAGAGGCTGCATTAAACTACCATAGCGAGAGGCTGGCCATTGCCTTTGCCTTGCTGAAGTGTCTTCCTGGTACTCCTATCAGGATAGTGAAGAACTTGAGGGTGTGTGGAGACTGCCATTTGGTAATTAAGCTAATATCTAAGGTATATGACCATGAAATCATTGTTAGGGATCGCAGTAGGTTCCACCATTTCAAAGGTGGAGAATGCTCATGTAAAGATTATTGGTAGTTGATTCATGTACGGACTGACAGTGATGAATGCATGGTTTATGAGGTTCCATGCCCTATAATCAGGGGAATGCTGGTGACTTATGGTTGCAGAACAGTTCTATAGAACTTCATTTGTCGACACCTCATGTTTTGACTCAACCACAACATCTGGTTTCTGTTGCACAGGACTACTGCAGCGAAAGCATTGGGGCAACCTCATCTATTACAGGTCGCTGCAATCTCAGTCTTGGTCTAACTCGCTAAATGTGTAGTGGAAAAAATAAGCTTCAGGACATGGCACATCAAAAAGCAAGGTTGAAGCTGGATACTGCCATCTCCATTCTATTGTTGGAAATATTATGATGTAAATTTCTGAGTCCTGGTTGTACAACAAGTTCTGTAGAAGTTCAGATCTCGACACATGTGTTGATTCAGTCACATTATCCAATTTCTGAATGGAAGTGTGGAGGTAACCTCATCTATTATTCTCATATCTAGTCCAACTTACAAAATGTGGAAGTGAGAAACAGAGGCAACCAGAGATACAGCAGATAGCAGGTTGGGAGCTGATACTGCTAGTGTATACTACAATTCTAATGACGCACCTGTATTTCAGAATTTGCACCTCTAAAATAGTCTGCGTCGTACAAAGAATCTACCAGTATCCTACTGTTTGGTATGCTCCATGGGATATTACTGTGACAGATCATTAAGATTTTCTGTTTTTTTCTCAGACAGTAAGGTTGTCTTGAATGAATGTTCTGTTTCTTGTAATCAAAGATTCACAGTAGATGATTGGCATGATAAAGCTAGGGATGATACAGTTTGCAGGGTTCCTCAATCTATGGGATTTAGTCGCCGATACAAATCCGATGCCTCATGTTGAAGATGAGTTCTGGTGGATGTGGACCCTAGACGAAGTGTATTCGGCAAAGACAGCTTACACAACCTTTTCCCCACTAGGGTGGAGGCCAACTTCACAAGCATGATCTGGAAGTCATAAGCACCTGCTGAGTGTCGATTCTTCGTGTGGCTAGCAGCATGGGATTGCTGCTGGACTGCAGACCGTTTGCAATGGAAATGCCTCGACCACCCAGTCCGATGCCCACTTTGCGATGAAGATCAGGGGACTTTGCCTCACCTTCTGATTGGGTGCGTCTGAGTCCAGGTAAGTGTGGTTGGAAGTTTTGAGTCATGACAATGCCAGGAGGGGATTCCACAGCAGGATGGCATCTTGTTGGACTGATGGGCTCAGAGGACTGTGCCCCTCCAGGGCAAATACATGATCTTCACAATGCGTGCATTTTAACGATCTGGAGCATATGAAAGTAGGGTGGATAAATAGAAGGTAAAAGCTTCCTGTGGCATTGTAACTGTGTATTCTATTTCTATCTAGAAGAAAAATATACAAACAAGAACAGTACAATGACATGAGCCCTTTTATTTAATAGACAATGACATGAGACATGTTTTGCGGGTGGTCCTGTAACTAGTATATTGGTATGTATGTAAGATACCAAAATGACACATCTCCCATGAATCCATTCTTTCTGAGGATGTGCGAGTTACAGACTTTTTGAACACATTTGAGTACTTTTAATTATCACATGTAACCAAAATTAACCATTTCAGCGGAGACAAAACTGAGATATGACTGTTAGCCAGATTCTGATTCGAAATCGAAATTCCAACAAACACAGTTGTAGTTACTTGCAGGCTTCCCTTGCGTGACAAGTATTCGCTGTAGATTTGCATGTGAAAAGTAGGTCTGCACGACATGATCAGGTTTTTCAGTAAATCAATGCAGGACCATATATATTGTCTAAAGATACAACTTTCTTCATGACAAACATCAAAGGTAGGTTAGCCCAATATTATAGTTATACGTCCTCTTTAACCTTGTTAGTTGGTGTTACTTTGTTCCATATGTCTCAACTCATTGGGATCACCACTGATGGTTTCTGCTAGTATGGTTTCCTTTCTCAAAGAAGTTTCTGGCACCACTTTTGTGCCAGTGGTTTCGTGTTAAGCTTAACAAGTTTCCCGGATGTGGCGGTGGCCGAGCCGAATTGAGTTCTTGCCAGCTACTCACTAGAAGGGAATCAAGATCGGCCCATTCGGCGACCGAGCTGAGGAGCCTTTTCTCAGGGTTTTTTTCACTCCTAGCTGCTCCATTCTATTTAGTATGCTATGTTACCTTTGGCAGGTGGTGTAGGTCAGTCAAGGCAATCTGGTTCACCAAACCTCATTCATTAGGTTTGAGTCTAGCTTTGTAAAGCGAATGGAGGTTCTTCCCTTAATCCACAAGAAAAGCTTTTGCTCGTGAAGCTCCGACACATTCTACCATGAAACAGCAAAAAGATAAAATAAAGGTAACACACCATTCACTTGGCCCCTTGAGAGATCTCGTGGAATCTATTGCCTGGTTTCCTTTTGTCCCTTTAGAAATCATGGCCATGCATGCATACCTCCATGGCATGGCAGCAGAATCTATGGTTTGCCTGGCCTTCAAGTCATTCGATATCGTCAGTGTTGTTTTATATTCATAAAGGCATCTGATCTGCATTGGTTTACACAGCACACACAAGCCTCTCTGCCATGGCCATAAGTATGCACCATGCACGGTGAGCAACCCGGGGACTTTTTTGGTTCATGAGTTGCTTCTTTCAGCGACTCGAGTAGTGAACTGAAATCCAGTGCCCTTTGCATGGACAGTAGCTTCTTTCCTGTTGATACAGGCGCTCTTCGCTCGGACTCCCATTATATTCCCTAAGACTCACATAGGGGAAAGAGACGGGTCAGAGAGAGAGAGAGAGAGAGAGAGAGAGAGAGAGAGAGAGAGAGAGGGAGAGGGAGAGGGAGAGAGAGGGGTGTCTTTTGAGTTAGTTTTGTTTCACACATGAAGAGAAAGGAGCTGATCATGAACGTTATTTTGATCCTTGCGTGCTTCATTGGTGAGTTCTTACACCACATATATACATGTCTCTTGTTTCTTTGCCCGTGCCTTCTTATGTCACTTGCTCTACCCTGTCATTTGAGCGCTGTTGTGTCATTTGAATCATGCATGTGTGTGATCAGTGTGCGCGGCAGGCGCGCCGCAGGAGAAGGCCGAGTCGACCACTCCGATCCCTACCCTGTCTCCTCCCGAGGGAAACACGAGCTTCATTGACGGTGTCACCTGGTGCGTCGCGCGGCCGGGAGTCCCCCAGGAGGACCTCCAGAACGCGCTGGACTGGGCGTGCGGCCAGGGCGCCGCCGACTGCTCGCCGCTGCAGCCGGGCGGCCATTGCTACCAGCCCAACACGCTGCTGTTGCACGCCTCCTACGCCTTCAACATCTTCTACCAGCAGAACGGCAATTCCGACATCGCCTGCAACTTCGGCGGCGCTGGAACCATCACCAAGAGGGACCCAAGTAAATTCCTTTTCCTTTTTTGAAATATATCTTCTGCTCCATTCCATCCATCAGCGGATGTAGAGTGCTTACTCTTGATAAGTCCGTGGCTGAGCTACATATTTTATTTTAATGATGAGTTGTTCAGTGGTGTGACCTATTTGCTGTCTGTCTTGATAGGTTTCGGGCCATGCAAGTTCCTGGCATCTGAGTGAGTCTACTTCACACGTACTACTAGTATACCAAAGGCACTCCAGTTTGTAACACATGAATTTCACAAGAAACACTTCCACACGTAATTTACTGTTGAATTATTGTACCAGTAGTAATATTAAGTGCTTCTGCTGGGCTGGTGCAGGACTTCTGCTGCTTCAGCGCTCGTGTTGAGGAGCATGAGGATGATCTGTGCTGCGTTGCTGACCATGCTTCAGCTCAGAGTTTTCCAAGCTGTGTACTGAGCGCCGTGTGTCGGTGGCTGGGATGGCTTAATGGTGCTACCAAAGTATGTAATGCAAAATCAACAATGCTATGGTGGTTTCTCCTTTTTTGCACTTATGTAAGGAACTTTTTCTGTAATTTTACAAGGACATGCCTTCGGAGTATATATCTATATTTTATTAAAGGTGATTGAATGCAAACTGAATACAGGAAGTGCCCACTGCCACCTTTTCTCCTCAGCGTTCCATCTCAGATTTACAGAAATATTAGATAAGTTAGATGCTTACTAGAAGGTGACGCGCTTTGCTGTTTCTCGGTCATGAGTTAAGTCTTTTTTATGGGGCTATTACAGATAGAGTTGAGCATTTTTACATAGAAAACCAACGAACCAAACCAAACTGAGTTGACCGATATTCCTGTTTATTCAGTTTATTGGTCTTTAGTTCGGTGTTTCCGTAGCTAGTCGTTTAGTGTTGGGGTGTATTGTCGTTTTCGATCCTACATGATCCCAACTGATCTTCAGACCATATACACCGAAATGGCCTCCTTTCCTGTAACTTCCCTACTTTGCTGGCATGTGTAGGCATGATCCAATGTGCATGCACGCTCCCACACAATCCAATTCACTCATACATTTGCCTCTTCGAATCTCTCTTTCTGCACTGATTTTCGTCCCAAAAGAACTCCAATCTCTCAACCTAGTTGGTTCACAACCTTGACATATATCCAATCTCTCAACCTTGTTGGCTCACAACCTTGAGGTTACATATACCGCTACAAGGCATAGCTACAACGATTGTCAGATAGGTACTCACGTTGGCTTGGATCTCTAGCGCTCGATCATTCTGTTTCTGGCTCTCCTCCAATGCTAGGATGACGTCGGTCTTCCACTGCAAACCCACAACTCGAGGAGCCTGACGAGGAAGACGGAGAAAGCCGCGACTCGACTGCTTGACGCAGAACTAGCAAGGTGTCGTCGCCCCCTCTCAAACGCACGAAGCAGAAAACCAGCTCGCCCCCACCCCCAAGAAGGAGGTCGTATTCAGCGGAAAACGCGTCGAAGGACTATTTTTTTCCTTTTTGAAACGGAGGCAAAAGATTTGCCTCATCCATTAATTAAGAAGAGAGAATAGAGTTTGTTACAATCAACCCACGACAAATCCACATGGCAATTACTCGCGTTCAAGTAGTGCCCCTAGTTTTTTTGCTCCCGCTATGCTCCAAAACTTTGCTTCTTCTATAATGATGTTGAGAAGGATCGTCAGCGGGGCGCTCTTGTGGCGGAAGACCCGGGAGTTTGCTCATTCCATATTCGAGTCGAAGGACTACAGATTTGCCCACACCTGCGAAGAGGTAATCCATGGATTACGCTATGAGCGTCGGGTTCCGATGCGAATAGGCTCCATTGGAGCCGACGGCCTGTCCACCCTTTGACATAGGAGGCCATAAACGTAACAACAACAAAAAAAAGCACCAAGAGGTCTCATTTCATGGGAGCTTAGTATCTCTAAAAAATCCAATGGTTTTCTAAAACCCTCTTCGCAATTGTGTTTATTCCTTTTGCAATTTACTAAGCATCAAGTACTGTTACTACGATACGATTTTACAGCGCCACAGGCCAGAAACTACAGCTAGGACTAGGAGGCGTCGGATCTCACTCAGGAGAAGTAGGTTCTCTTGTTCTTGCTCGTCTTCCACTGCTTGAGAATGTACGCTACTGCCTCGTCAAGCGGCGCTCTCCGGTTCTCCTTGAAGTTCCACAGCACGGGGACGGGGTACCTGCCGCTGGGGTTATATTCGTTCATCTCAAGAAGGGCCTTGACCACAACATCGTGGGCCTCCTGCCCTAGCTCTTCTTTCAGGGCTTGCAGCTTCTCATCGTCTTCCCGGACTATTTCCTGCACCATTCAAACGTCTATCAGAATCACAGGCTGCAAAGTCATAACAGTGTTTTCATTACTGGATCAAGGACTCAAATCAGGATAGCGATGTATCCAGTTGAAATTCAAATACTTCAGTTTTTTCCTTTCTTTTTTGACAATCTGACCATTGCCCATCAAATCAAATCAAATCAAATCAAAAATATTAATACACAAACAAACATGCATGGAACTACAGAAACATGGACCAGGACACCCTCTCAACCAGTATATGTTGTTCTCCGAAAAGGAGCAGTATAATATAAGCAAAATAAAAAGGCTTACCTTTGTCTGTCCATCAACATCGATAACTTTGAAAGGATGCCAATCTGGTTGCTTGATCTCATCTTCCCATTTTGATAACACAAGTGTTGCCTCTACATCATACTTTGCATTTTTTTTAGAAACACCATTTCCTGCTTTCTTCTTGCATGCAGCAACAAAAGCTTTTTCATCAAGCACACCCATTCTTTTGACACCAATAGTGGATCGAGTTACTTGTATCTGTTGTAGGCCCTACACAGCGAGTAATTTGTTACCCGCGAGAAGGACGAAGCGATATATAAGGTATCACAATCAATAGAAAATTAAGAGTACAATAGAGATTATACATATCTGTATAAGTTCTTTCTTGGCTTGTTCAAGTTCATCATTGGTCCTTCGTTCCACAATAATAAGGGCCTGGTTTGCAGATTCCATGGCTTCAAGTTGTTCATCTTTCTCTTTCAGCTCTTCAGACACCTTATCAAATTCCTTTGATGTTGTATCTGCCTCAGCTCCCATGTGCTTCATTACCTCTAACTTCCCTCTCAACTGTGCTAATTCCATCTCAAGATTCTGCTTAGAAGTTAAGTCCTCTTCCAGTTTGTATTGCCTCCTGAAAGCATCTTCTTTCTCTTGCTGCAATTTCAGGAAGTGAAACAAATCAAACCCATTACGCGTCGCGCAAAGGGCGAACGCTTGCGAGAGCCACGTCCTCGTTTTTACTGTGTCGAAGTAAAGAAAAATAAAGCCATTGGGAGCGGAAAAGCACATCGAGCCCCACACCCCACCTCCCTTTCCTCCCCACGCACGCGACCTTTCCTTCGTAGGCACGCCTCATCCCTCTCGTCTCGTCTCCCCTCTCTATATCGCACTCAACCTCTCCCCTCCCGCAAAATTTACTCGATCCGGCGATGCGCCCGCGCCACTGCCGGCGTGCTCCTTTTTGGTCCTCCCCTTCCACCGGATCGGCCGATGAGCGGATTTGCTAGAGGCGGTCGACCAGTGGAGGTGAGGAGGTTATCCCCGATGCCCACATTCCCGATGCTCGTCTTTTCCTCTCCCAAGTGGCTGCTAGGGTTGCCCCCGCCATCGCCGCCCCCATCCCACCTCCTCCGGCGCTGCCCATCTCCCTTGAGTAGTGCGGTCTGGCGCTCAGCTACGAGGGCAAGGATCCCCAGCCGCACCATCCACGTCCTTGCCGTTGTGATCGCCGCGTCGGGAAGGCAGCACGAACACGCGATTAGAGGATCCAGGTCTCTCTCTACCTCTTAGAGTTCACTACGGGTTCTGGTATGCACCCCTAAGGTTCTCACTGGTTTCCTGAAGGAGGTTGGTACATGAGGACGTGGGAAACCAATGAGGAAGATGACTGGCGAGAAGGCTGGTTGTGTTTTTTTTCTAGAAGTAAGGCTGGTTGTGGTCATGGTCCGCCCCCTTCCCAGGCCAAATGTTGAATATCTGGAGCAGATAAATTCTTGTTTGGTTCTGGTGCATCTGATTTTACCCTTTGCTTTTTCGCTTCAGGTGCATTCTAGAGGAAGAGGATGAAGCTGTATAAAAGACTGCCGAATTCTTCCTGTTCTAGCAGGTAAAAACTGAACCTGTATGTTTTGAAATTTGGGACACATTTTAAAAACTGGACCTTTACTGTTTGTTCAAAGGAAATTTACTCTTGCAGATATATACTCTCATGATTCGTTGATAATATGTACTGCAGATTCATCATGTACTAAAAAAAAAATCCTTTGTGATGCATCATATGATTTAGTTATCTTTTACACCTCCTCTTTGGACTTGTTCATTGTCAACAGCTTTACACATGGATCTCATATATCTCATTTGTAAGGTAATAGTTCAAAGGTTAAATGTCTATGTTTTTTAGCCTGTCTATCTAATGGGCACTTAAACTGTAGTTTTTTTTAATCCTGATTCGGTTGAGATACTTTAAAAATTGAGTGTTATTCACCTGCCGATGTGTGATTCAATGTAGGGGTAAAGCAACAACGGAGAAATTTTGAATTTCACATATTGATCAGTTTATTTCAAGAGCGCAGGTCATTTTTCTGTATGCTGGATGAATAGCTCCCTTCTTCAGTATGTACTTCTATTGGAAGGACCGAAGAGAAAATTCAGTGTTTATACTACTCCGTTTCCAGAATAGTTATGCTCTTTCTGCGAAATCAAACGAGTCAGTGATACAAAAATAGTGTTGTTTTTTCTCCTTTTGTTAATGATTTGTTCTAACTATAACGTTAGCATGAATTGTAATGGTGAAATTATCCCTACTGCAGAATAAGTTGGCATGAAGCAATCTGTTCCCAAAATAATGTATACATGTATTAATGCCAATCTCATGTTTTCCTTCTTTTGCTGAGCTCTATATGAACAGTTCTCTATGTGTAAGTGGTCCATATGGATTTTTAGTATATCATGCTATGTACAAGTAGTTCTATATATTCAGGTTAGGTATGATGGATAGTGTCAGATTACTGGGCATTTATGTATAATTAAAATTATATTATGATGCATTTATGTATCCTTAAAGTTCTATTATGTTGTTGTGTTATATACGAAAATTGCTGCGTCGAGTTCAGGTATGGCTCTTTGTGCTACATCCTCTCTTCTACCTCTGCCTCTGTCAAGCACCACAGATCCAATAAGTTGACCTCCTCCCTCTATTCTTTTAACGTTCTCTATTTCGACATAACCAAATCTTTAATAGTAAACTGAACTATGGTCATTTGGTGTATCTTGTTTATATTATGACCAAGTGCTGAAATAGAAAGTGATGAAATTGAAGGCCTTTGTCTTTGTTCCATGGCTCTCAAGTCTGCCACTCCATCTACTATGGGATCACACCAATTGCTAGATCTAATATGTCATCTGCTCCTGTACTAATTAGTATCTCACGGGCCTTCAGGTTCTGATGCAATTTAGAAAATCCCTCTTTAAGCAAAAGTCTGGTTGACAATATAAAACTGTAGCTCTGAATTTAGTAATCACTTACCCTCACAAGCATGTTGATAAATTAGCAAGATGACTAGCTACCTAGCATATATTACTTTTCCTTTTTTTAGAAACTCTAAGTTGTTGGTTCTAATGTCTTACTGATTAGAAGCAATAATAAAGATTACCTATGGTGACATGACTTGATATTCTGATTGACTTGTTGCCTTCTCTTACAAGTAAACATGTGTAGCTACTTCGTTCCCTAATTTTACTGATGCATTTTATTCTGGTATGTATCTCATTTTCGAAGTGGTACATGTGTTGTATTAGAAAACACTCTATATTGATTACCTTTTTCCCTTTCTACTCCTTAACCTCAGTTCTCCCTGGTATCTCTTTTGAGCTCTGACGTAGCAACAAGACAATCTAGCTAGGTTACTCTGCACATACCTTCCCTGTGATGTCACATTTGCTGTACCCTTGGCTCTTGTTCTTATTTTGTAGGTAGTCACATTGCTGTCATATTTGTCCTATATGAAAACGAATGCGATATAGGACAACCTTGGACGTGGGGAAAAGGGGAGGCAAAGGGCAGTAAAATCTCAACCAAGGGCGATGTCCGCAGCTATGGCATTGTTCTTCTGGAAATGCCAGAAATGACCTACCCATGAATAATTCGATGATGGATTTATGCTTCGCAAGTATGTAGAGGCATCTCTTTCATGGACTGAAGACATTCTTCACCTCAACCTTATTTCAGAAATATGAGATCAACAGGTCGATCTTATCCTCAAACTTGCAAGAATACAAGAAATTTATGCTGAATGATATATGTGCTCTTGGACTCTTTAAATTTGGCATTTCATGCTTTTGTAGAATCACCAAAAGAAATACACATGTATGAAACTGCTATGCTTGCCCTGCTTTATCAATGCACAATCTTGCTGTTGTAGTTCTATTGCAATGTCTTGTATTTTTAACAACCAACATGCAACTATCCCTCTTTTGGACTGTCTGGACGTTGACTAGTACGCCAGCATGATTAGTGTGCACAATCCTGCCTCAAGAGGCACCACCAGGTGGTGCCCCAGCCACTAGTGCATATTCACTAGATACCCAACATACAAACAATGCTTTAAAGCAATACCTCGTGTTTCTTGAGAAGCTGCCTGAGCTCTTCACGCGCCTTCTGATGCTTTAGGGTTGCTAAGTCAAGAAGAACATTCTCGTTTGCATTCTGTAAGAGTTTTGAACAGCATACACAAGTTCAAATTCAGTTCATTAAGATATAACAGAAGGAACAAAACATAAAATAGCATTGGAGGAGACAAGAAAAACAACCTTTTCTTTCTCTGCTTCAACTTTTGCTCTGTCAATATTACTTTTCCTAGCCAACTCTTCAAGTTGCTTATGTCTCCGGATGGCTTGTTCTCTCCTGGTCTTCAGTTCCTGTTGCAGTCTTTGATTATCTTCAACTATTTTACTAGAATTCCTGCGAGCGTCTTCCTGCATCTTTCTTATCTCTGGTTATCGAATGGGAAAAGAAACTCAGTAAGTTCAGTGATCACAAGATGATATTATTGCTGACAGCTGTATTGTAGAAAACAAGTAAGATCATTAGTACGCAAAATGCGGCAAAAACACGCAGTATCGAAATATGTCCATACTTTCATTATGTTCCTCAACCATTCGATCCTTTTCCTTCATCATGCTATCAAGTTTCATGGCATTTTGATTGTTCTTCAGCTCCAGTTCTTGTAAATGCTTATTCTTCTCTTCCATTTGACGAGTAAAATGAGCTATACGCTCAGTTCTCTCATGTTCCTGATCACCAATACTTTTTAGAACTCCAATTTTCCTCAGATGCTCTCCTATTGTCCCATGAGAGTTATAATCATCAGATCTTGCAAGCCATCCATAAAGATCGTCCATTCTACAGTTTCTTCTGTTCCAATCAGTCTTACTGTACTGCTCCACTATGAAATGCTTTTCAAAAGCTAATGCATCCTTGAACCCAGTCCAGTCTTCAGCAAACTTGATGATGGAGTGATCAGTCTGGCCCTTGGAATCCAAAAGAATAGTGACTTCGCATGGTCTGAACCGTGATAACTGTGATTTTAACATATGCTCACTTTCCCTGACAAAATTTGTATCCATCAAATCAGCTGGTAGATTAACCAGAATGCCCATCCACGGCCATACAAACTTCTCTTCTTCAATCTTAGGAGGCTTATACTCAACGATGGCAAGTTGCAATGATGGTTCCAAGGAGCTGCCCAAATCATTCTTCACGTACTCTGCAAGTGCTAGGTGTGCTGCCCTCACCCTGGGCTTGCGTTTCTGAGCAGCCCCTATTCCTGAGGCATGCTGCAGAAGATCCTTGACGTTGTAATCTTGCTTCTTTTTCCCTAGGCAGAACGGGCATCGGAAGATCTTCTCACCATACTGCACTTTCAATTTTTTGGACCGCAGTTGAGCGTAGATCTTGTCCTTGTGCTCATCGATCTCCGAATCACTAATCTCAGATTCTTCTTCAGATGTATGCTCCATCGGGATTTGGATGAGAGATAAAATGCCCTGAGGATGAGCACAAAAAAACATTCAGTCAGTGCTATCAACTGATTTGAAGTGATTCATATGGTAAAGAGGCATAGCAAATTAAAGTGAATGGAAAGCTGTGCTAGTCCTCGGAAATGATTAAATAGCTAACATTTCATTTATACACACTTTAAGTTCGTATACTAATTAGGAAATGAGAAATGCGACCAATTTCTAAAATATTCAGATAAAAACCAACCAAAAACCTATCCATGGAATGACTAACAGTAATAAAAGGATCGGGTCGATGCAGATGTGTGGATTTCCTCTGCCATTCAGAACGATTTTATTTACACCCAGTGTTGTACTCAACGTGTGTACGGAGATTTAGCTGGAAGAATCCCAGATATTGTTTGGGTAAAAAGAAGTGATTACTGCAAAGGGATCGGCAACTAAATCAATGAGGGAGGGGGAGAATGATTTGGAGTTGGGCTGATCGTTGGCACAGCAAAGAACGGAAAAACCCCAAGGGCAAAATTAACACTGATCAGTAGTATTTGGATTCCTCTTGTAGTCTTGTCCGTGGAAAATAATCAAAGAATGGAGGATGGGTTACCACGCACCTAAGGAATAAGCAACGAACCGCGAAAATCAACCGAAAAACGATCACGCTAGGGTTCCTTACCAACAAAGGAAGGAAGGAAGAAGCAATCCACGCAAATCCGGGGCCAGTAGGCCTCGCTTCTTGTGCGCCGGCGCCGTCGGCACGAGAATGCGAGGGATTTCTGGGAGAAATCAGAGAAGAAGGGCTGAGAAGAGGAACAGCAAGGGGACCGGGGGTTTACGAACGGAGGAATTTTGATGGGGGTTTCACCTAACCTATATCTCTTACTTAACCCCTTCACCTCCGTTATTCACAGCTCTGGCCATCTGAGGCAAAAATGTGCTCATCTTTATTTATGCGATTAGTAAGTGGCCTTTTTTCCTCTCTTTTTTGCGGGCTCGTGTGCGTCGGCCTACCTCACGAGGATGGACACCGGTGAGTTGCTTTAAGTCGTACGAGTATCCAATAAAATTGGATGGTACTATTTTATTTACGAGGAAATGAGAGTTCCCTATAGTTAGGGTTTCGTTCCTCTCGCCGCCTTGGCGACGTTGAGATCTATCGTCCCTCCCGCCGGTGGATTGGAGCTCTGCATCCTGGGATCGAGGCAGCCCTGTTGCTGCCAAGGCTCGGGGTTGGTCTCTCACCGCCGGGGGCTAGGGTTGTTGGTTCGAGAAGATCGTGCTCCTTCTGTGACCGAACCCTATGGCTGGCCCGAGTTCGTCGGCGGCTGACCGCAAAGGAAAAGGAAACTTGAAGGAGATGATGAAGGAGTTGGCCCTCAAAGAAGATGACCTCGATGATGTGATATTCGAGGATGATGATGCCCCAGCAGAGGAGGCGCTCCGCTGGATGATTTTAGCCTGAGTTCATATGGACAAGGGCTTCAGCACTTACTGGTTCTTTTGTAACATGAGATCGGCATGGGATCTAGCCATGCCAGTCAAGATTAAAACCTTGGAGGAAAACCTTTTCCAGATGCGGTTTGATTGCTTGGGAGACTGGGAGCGTGTTACCCAGGGTGGTCCATGGCACTTCAGGGGAAATCCTGTGATTATCGCTCCGTACGATGGATATACGAAGCCCTCCTTTATTGAGCTCTTCACTTTTGAGATATGGGCAAGAATCATCGAGCTTCCGATCGCTTTCCATGTAAAGGTCAAGGCGCTTGCATCAAAGATTGGTGAGTTTGTCGATTCTGAGCCTTCATCTTTTAACTTCGAAGGAAATTTTTATAGAGTCAGAATCAGATTGGACGTCCACAACCCACTGAAGAAAGCTATATCCTTGATCCGGGGAGGAGAGAGGGAGATTTTTGCGGTGAAGTATGAGCGTTTGCCCGATTGGTGCCAGGTGTGTGGCATGATGGGTCACGAGTTCAAAGAACATGGCGACGGGGTGCATCCCCCCTCTGCTCTTGTGTTCAAAAACCTTCGTGCTCCGGCAACCACTGCTTGGGGAACTCGACGCTGAAACAAGAAACAGCAGAATCAGAAGCAAGAGGTGCATGCGACACACAACCCTACGGCGAGCCAACATGAAACAAGAGCAGATGAAGGCAGGGATTTGGACAACAACAGGAAGCGCTCGTCCGACCAAGTTGCTGGCTCCTCGAACCCTAAATCGACGGGTCTGGAACTGGTCCCGGTGACGAAGCTGAGTGGAGGTACATTGCCGATTAGCCCTCCCCCCTAAGCAAGAACCAAAGCGGTCTAGACTAACGGGGCAGTTGGGAAAGATAGAAACTTCGGTGGAGAAGGATGGAACATGTGGTGCAGTGAAGAAAAACCCCAATGGGGGAAAGAGCTCAAACGCGAGATCGGTGGCCTCCCTAACGGAGGACCACCGGACGCAATGAATCTTCTGTGCTGGAACTGCCGGGGGATTGGCAACGCCCCGACAGTCCAAGAGCTGCGCGAACTCGCGAATAAGTTTGCCCCTAGAGTACTTTGTTTAGTTGAAACCCAGATCAGTGGGGAAAGAGCTGAAAATTTGAAAAGTACTTTAGGTTATGATTGTTCTTTTGTTGTTGATCCCTCCGGTAGGAGCGGAGGTTTGGCTATTTTCCGGAATAATGAAATAAGAAACGAGATTTTGGGTTACTCGAGATATCATATTGATTGTAAGATAACTGGCGTAGGGGATCAACCATGGAGGCTCTCTCTTTTCTATGGTGAAGCTCAGACCCACCTTCGCCATCAAACTTGAAGCACGATGAAAAACCTATCCACTCTCCAAGATTTGCCTTGGGTATGCATAGGATATTTCAACGAGGTGTTGAGACATGATGAACATGACAATATTGGAACGAGGAGTCAATCATAAATCCAGGGCTTCAGAGATGCGGTTGACGTATGTGGTTTAGTCGATCTCGACTACAAAGGCATAAAGTGGACTTATGAGAAGAAAGTAACAGGAGGCTCGTATACCCGAGTCAGGCTAGATAGGGCTTTGGGCTTGGTGGATTGGTGTGGTTTGTTCCCATCGGCGGCTGTAGAACATATCACAGCCGCTTCGGATCATTCGGCCATCTTACTGCAGTTAACCCAACCGAATGGAGGAGCCAAAAAAGTCAGGCAGTTCAGATACGAGGTTATGTGGGAGACCCACCCAGACTTGAAACCCGCGGTGCATGTAGCGTGGGAGCCCAATGGCCATAATATAACAGTGGGGAAGTCTGAGCAAATCTCGAGGCTTTAGCAAATAATCTGGGCGACTGGTCACGAACCACGTTCGGGAGTGTAAGAGGAGAAATTCGTTGTCTGAAGGAGCTAGATCGTTTGCGGAGTGACTGCATGAGAGTCGGCCCTTCCCATGCGGAGATTAAGATCAATGACCGCCTGATTGAACTCTATCTGCGAGAAGAACTGATGTGGAGACAACGATCTCGGGTTGAGTGGCTATCAGCAGGGTTCGGAACTCCCGTTTCTTTCACATGCGGGCTTCCATGCAGAGGAGGAAGAACTTGATCAAGGCTCTGCAAAAACCGGATGGACAGGTGACCACGGACCTAACTAAAATGCAACAAATGACATTTGATTTTTACAAACAACTATACACCACAGAGGGTGTTGAGGGAATATAGGATGTTCTCCAACATGTCCCTTTAAAGGTTACTCCGGAGATGAATGCCTCACTGTTGGCCCCGTATGAGGCAAAGGAGGTTAAGACCGCTCTTTTCCAGATGTTTCCCACAAAACCTCCAGGTCCAAACGGGTTTCCAGCTCACTTCTTTCAACGACACTGGGATGTATGTGGCGAAGCGGTCACGAGGGCAGTTTTGGCTATTGTGAGGGGCGAGGAGAGCCCTACGTGCTTGAATGATGCCCTGTTGGTCCTTATTCCGAAGGTATCAAATCCAACCTTGCTCTATCAGTTCCGCCCTATAAGTTTGTGTAACGTGTTTTACAAGATCGCTTCGAAGGTGCTAGCGAATCGCCTTAAGTTAATTCTCCCAGAGATTATATCAGAGGAGCAGTCGGCTTTTGTCCCCGGAAGGCTAATAACTGACAACATAATCTCGGCATATGAATGTTTACACTTCATGAAGAGGAACAGATCAAAGAACAACAGTTATGCAGCTCTGAAGCTTGATATGATGAAGGCATACAATCGTGTGGAGTGGACTTACTTGAGATCAATCATGGAGAAGTTGAGTTTTGCGGCACCTTGGGTGTCAGTGGTGATGAACATGGTGAGCTTATTATCTTTTTCAGTAATATTCAATGGTGTGAAGTCAGAAGTTTTCAAACCTTCAAGGGGTATTCGATAGGGAGATCCAATCTCTTCATACCTTTTCTTGTTAGCAGCAGAGGGCCTTTCGTGCCTCTTAAAATCCCAGAACCAATCATCCCAGCTTAGTGGCATTAAGGTAGCACCGACGGCACCGGCGGTGAACCACCTTTTATTCGCGGATGATAGCCTATTGTTTTTTCAGGGTGAGTGTTGATGGAGCTGAAGCAGTATCAAACCTGTTGGACACTTATTGCATGGCATCGGGCCAAAGGATGAACAAAGAGAAATCATCAATTTTCTTTAGCAAGGGCTGCCCAGAGATAGTTCGTGTTGCTGCCAAAGGCCACTTGCAAGTTGCCAATGAGTCATTGGGCGACAGATACTTGGGCATGCCAACGGACGTGGGTCATTCTAAGAAGGGGACATTCAAATACTTGAGTGACAGAGTATGGGACAAGGTAAAGGGGTGGATGAGCAAATGTTTGTATGCAGGTGGGAAAGATGTGCTAATTAAATCGGTAGCCCAAGCTATCCCGGTGTTTTCTGTGTCATGTTTCAAACTCCCTAGAGGCTTATGTGATCATATCAAATCCATCACCAGAAAGTTTTGGTGAGGCTGCAAACAGGGAGAACGCAAGCCGGCATGGGTGTCATGGGATGTGATGACACGCTCAAAACACCTTGGTCGACTGGGTTTTAGAGATCTTGAATTTTTCAACCTATCTTTGTTGGCGCGTCAGGCTTGGAGACTCTTGCAAGAACCAATGAGTTTGAGCGCTATAATACCGAAGGCGACATACTATCCTGACAGGACGATCCTTAGCGTTGAGTTGGGGTCTAGACCGTCTCAGATATGGCGAGCTATCTTGGAGGGGCTGGATTTGGTTAAGCATGGAATCATCCGCCGGATTGGCAATGGACAAACAACGGAGATATGGAATGATAACTGGATACCAAAGGAGATGACACCAAGGCCCATCACGTTGCTGGTTGCCAACCCCCCGAGGTATGTTTCGGAGTTGCTCTCCCCGGCAACAGCCTCATGGAATGAGACTCTAATCCGGACAGTTTTCCTGCCTATAGATGTTGAGGCTATTCCGAAGATTCCGGTATGCACATGTAATATAGAGGATTTTTGGGCTTGGTACCCGGACAAGAAAGGAAAGTTCAGCGTCAACCCGGCCTATAAATTTTTGCTTAAGATAAAGTTGCAGAGGGAGGAGTGGCTGAACGGTGGTATCGGATCATCTCACACTGAAAAAGATGAAAAAGCTTGGACCTCTCTGTGGAAATTGAGAATCCCGTCGAAGGTGAGAATCTTCCTTTGGAGACTTGCTCACTATTCACTCCCCACGACGGATGTGTTGAAGAGAAGAAACATGTCAGTTCGAGATGTATGACCGCTTTGTGGCTGCGAGGATTCATGGCGCCATGCTTTGGTTGCATGCACGATGTCCTATTGCGTATGGGCGCTTTCGGATGAAACTCTGGTGGCACTCATGTCTAAAAATGAGGAATCCAATGCAAGAATATGGCTGTTTGAACTCAATGAGAAGATGGACCAAGCCTGCTTTGCAAGGATGGTCATCACACTTTGGTCCATATGGTATGCTAGAAGAAAAGCTATCTATGAATCGATTTTTCAGAGCCCAACATCTTTCATTAATAACTACATTGACGAGCTGGGCCAATTGAGAACCGGAGGAGTGCATGAAGGTAATCCCAGTGTTGCAACACCACGACAGAAGCGGTGGCTTCCTCCACCGAGCGGCATTGCGAAGATTAACGTTGATGGGGCTGTGGTTAGATCACGGAGAGGTGGGGCAGTTGCAGCTTTATGCCGCGACCAGGTCGGGCATTATTTGAGGTCATCGGCGGTGGTTTACCACGGGATTACTGATCCCTTAACTTTGGAGACTTATGCATGCCGCGAGGCCCTTGCTTTGGCGGACGATCTGGGACAGCAGAAAATTTGCGTGGCCTCGGACTGCCAAGAGGCGGTGAATGACATCAACAGCGGAACAGGAGGCCCCAATGCTGCGTTGGTACATGAAATAATGAACCATTGTAATAGCTTTATTTCTTGCTCTTTTGTTTCGAGCGTAGGAACTTTAATTTTAAAGCTCATAATCTCGCCAAGTTTGTTTGTAACCTAGATATAAGTAGACATGTTTGGTTGAGCAACCCCCATAACCCAGACCTTGTACCTATGACAATTGCTTTTGAATGAATACAACATGCGAGATTTCTCAAAAAAAAAATGAAAATTGCGCGGTCACAGCAATGTAGCGGCAGATCTTGAGCCGTCCATTATGTTGCGAAGATGCGTGCCATGGATTCTGTATAAGTTGCATAAGCTTTCACTTTTCATATACATCTTAAATACGTCTGAGCATTCTGCCCGATACGTCGATACGGCACCAGGATCCCATGAAATTGAATAAAAGTCAGGACGTAAATATCTTCATGACGGGTCATCCCCTTCTTCTTCGTCCTCAAGCTCCCGGTCTCTCCTTCCTCCTTCAACTTACGACCTCTCCTTCTTCCTCCTTGAGTTCCAGGTGGAACACTTTTTCTTCAAGATTCAGATCGATGTGCCTCGAATTTTTCTCCAGCAACATCCTTAGCCCAAGTGTCGACAGGATATTTGTCACTACAATATTCCCAGGTATAGATCCGCCATGAAACATAAATCTATGTTTCTTTTGCGGGAAAAAACATAAATCTATGTTCTTATATTATTCTTATCTTTCAGTTAATTCTTCTTCATATATATATATATATATATATATATATATATATATATATATATATATATATATATATATATATATATATATATATATATATATATATATATATATATATATATAGTGTAGCAGTTTTGAAAGTTTGAATCCAAGCAATAGAACGCAATTTCTACCGTTATTGGACCCATCCGACGACCCATGATGCTTGGATTCGTGGTTACAGTACAAAGCACATTTCTCTACGTTGTTCTTTCTATTTTTAAAAAGAACGCACTAGCCCCTCACATCCCTCTTCCTATCATCGGCCGATAGACACGAACAACCATGTGTGGCGAGCAGTCGGAGTCGCATCCACGGCCAGTTCCGTTACCTAGCATGAGGCTGCCATTCAGCGGCGGAGCTAGGGTAAAATCCTTGCGCGGGCCAAACAGGCCAGACTAAAGCTAACCTTACTAATTTTCCTATTAAGAGCCTCTCAATCTTCATTATTTGGTGCTACACTGGGCGAGCTACAGCCGAGTTTTGCCCCAACGTAGCTCTGCCACTGCTGCCATTGATGAGTAGGAAGCGAAATGTACTACGTAGTACTCACTCCGTTTCTAAATATAAGTCTTTGGAGAAATTTCATTATGGACCACATACGGAGCAAAATGAATGAATCTACACTCTAAAATGCATCTATATACATCCGTATATGGTCCATAGTAAAATCTCTACAAAAACTTATATTTAGGAACGAAGGGAGTATATAAGAGGAGAACTTGTGCAGTTTGGTCTACCGTACATAATTCAGTCAAGCGTGCATTTACATGTGCGCAAACATGCGAAGCATGTGAAACTAACTACTCCCTCCGTCCCAAAATAAGCGTCTCAACTTTGTACTAGCTCTAGTACAAATTTGTACTAAGCTTAAGACACTTATTTTGGGACGGAGGTCTATGCAGACTGCATCCTCTATCTAAGTGTTGTTGCAATACATAAGAAAATTTGGAATCTCGGATTTCCAACAAAAGATTCGACCTACACTAGTCATAATAGTTTTACAGATGTTTCTCACCATGTATTTTGTAGTTCTGTAATTTTGTAATTTTGTAGATTCGCCCTATAATTTTATTTTGAATATATTATTTCACATATGTTTCAATCTTTATCACTTTTTCACATATCATTCACCCGTGTGTGCATTATTTCACATATTTTTCAGTTTTTAACAGCACTGCACTATTATGATACTTCATATATATATTACTACCCAAGTTCATAATTTACAACATTTTTACGAAAAATACTATATTTTACAAGTGTGTTATTATATTATGTATGTATCGTCACTGGGGTGTAGAATAAGCTATTATACACTCACACTTAGTTTAGCGTTACTATATAGATAAAGAGTTTGGCTTTCGTATCAACACTAGCTGGGGTGTAGAATAAGCTATTATACACTCACATTTAGTTTACCTTTAGATTGGCACCTTTCTGAGGATAATGTTGGCATTTGCTGATTTGTTGAATATCGCCTTGACCAAAGGAGGCGCTGCACGGCTGGACTTCTAAAAGGAACAAGCAAAAATGGCAAGCTAGTCTCTGCCATTGCAGTAAGATTTAGAGCAAAGTTGCAGCCTGTTTTCTATAATCGGGCCTCGTGATTTACACGGTTTCGGCAATGCTAGTGTTTAGGCTAGCTGTACGGCTGTACCTATGCTTGTGAAGAGTTCCGTCCATACACAATGTTGCTTTTGGCTCATATTCGTACATAGTTTGTATATTTACCGGCCAAGTCAAGCAGTAGCACGCGCTAGACAACGAACATATGACAAAGTGACAACTTTCTTCACTTGGAAACTGGCACACATCCAATTTTAAAGCGCTTCTTGGTTTTTATTTAACAAGATTCGTGAACGTTGGGCAGCTCTACTGGAATTAATCCACCTGGTTTTGTAGCGGCTTGTGTACGTGCATGCATTGTGTGTGTCGGTATCGATCAAGGAGCTTCTCGTTCTAGCTTCTTCTTCTAGAAGACCTTAGAATGGAACTGTCCCTATTGGAGGAATTAGAGGAAGATGGCCCCCTGACTCCTGAGATGTATAGCAGAAAACTAGATATTAATTTTGAGCTTCCTGAGCTCCTTGTGAATGAGGAAATTTTTTGGCTGCAACATTCACATGAGCATTGGTTGCTCAAAGGTGACCTTGATACTGATTATTTTCATAAGATTGCAAATGGTCGTAAGAGGAACAATACTATTCATTCTTTGAAATGTGGGGATGTGGAGATCGAAACCACCGATCGTTTGATTTCCGATGTGACTGAATACTATAAAAATTTATTTGGTCCTACCCTCGGTAATCATTTTCACATGAATTCGGAGTCTTGGGGGCATGCTGAAAAACTTAGTAAGGCTGATAATGCTGATCTGACTAGAGAGTTTTCAGAGGAGGAAGTTAAAGAAGCTTTGTTTGCAATGGATACCAATAGGGCGCCTGGATCGGACAACATTCCTGCAAAATTTTACCAACACTGCTGGGATATTGTCAAAAAGGATATAATGTAGCTATTTGTGCATTTTCATGCAGGGTCGCTTGATGTTCAGCGCCTCAATCATGGGATTATTACTTTGTTGCCAAAAGTGTCGGGTGCGGACTGAATCCAACAATTCCGTCCAATCTGCCTACTCAGATGTCCATATAAGCTGATTATGAAGGTTTTAGACCGTAGAGTCGAGAAACACGCAAACAAACTTATCAGCTCTACCCAGAATGCGTTTGTCAAAGGCAGAAATATCATGGATGGGATTATGTCTCTTCATGAACTGCTTAATTACAAGCATGTTAAAAATCGGGTGGGTATTGTGCTTAAGCTCGACTTCGAGAAGGCATATGATAAGGTCAATTGAGAATTTCTGTTAGAGTGTCATAAACTCAGGGGTTCAATGACACCTGGTGTAGATGGATTAGACAAATCTATATAATGGTACGGTTAGCAACAAGCTCAATAATTCTATGGGGCCTTACTTTCAAAGTGCTAAAGGGTCCGACAAGGTGATCCCCATTCACCTTTTCTTTTTAACTTGGCGGCAGACTGCCTGACCAGGCTGATTAAAAGCACCCAACAGAACGGTCTCCTGGTAGGCATGGCCTCGGATCTTATTCCCAACGGTGTAGCTGTTTTGCAATATACTAACGACACCATTATTTGCCTTGAACATGACGTTGAAAAGCATGTGAATCTCAAATTACTGCTATATATGTTTGAACTAATGTCTGGATTGAAAGTTAATTTCCAGAAAAGTGAAATTCTTACTGTTGGGGGTGATGCTGACATTGTTAAAACATATGCTGAGCTTTTTAATTGCAAAATTGGCCAATTTCCTATCAAATACCTGGGGATGCCCGTGAGCTTCACGTCCCTGAAAGATTCGGTTTGGGAATTTATTGTGAAGAAATACGTCAAATACTTTGATTCCTCGGTGGGTAATGCAACCTCTATAGGGGGTAGACACACACTTCTTACTTCTGTGTTGTCTCAATTGCCACTCTACCATATGTCTATGTGGCTTTTAAGCAAAACCTTTGTGGAAAGGTTGGATAAATATAGGAGGAAGTTTTTTTGGCAGGGGTGTAGTAAGAAAAAAAGATACTACCTCGTGAAGTGGAAGAGAGTTTGTAGATCTAAGGACAAAGGAGGTCTGGGTGTGAAAGATTTGAGAAAACAAAACTTAAGTCTTCTAGTGAAGTGGTGGTGGAAACTAGAGACTCAAACTGGAGTTTGGCAAGATATTGTCAAAGCCAGATATTTGTCTAATAAAACGGTAGCCAATGTTGGTCCCAAATTCTCCGACTCCCCCTGTTGGAAAACTCTTTTCAAGGTCAAAGAGCTATACATGGTGGGGAGGAAAATTAAAATGGAATCTGGTGACTTTACTAGAGTTTGGAAGGATCCTATAAATGGGTTGATCCCGTTTAATATGCAATTCCCTCATTTGTTTGAGATTTGCACGGATCCAGACTGCACGGTTGATAAGTTTAGTGTTGTAGATGTTAATGCCTTTTTTAGGCGTCGCCTTTGTCTAGTCCTTGCTGAACAATGGCGTGAGATGTGTCACTAAATTCCAGATGTTCACCTCACGGCTGGAAAAGATGAGGTGTATTGGGGGTTAAATAAAAATGCTAAATTCTCTACTAAATCAACGTATAAATGGCTAGAAAAGCCTCTTAATGGCTGCAATTACAAATGGATTTGGGAGGCAAAAATACCTCTCAAAATTCTGATTTTCATGTGGCAATTAGCCCAGAATGCTGTACTCACGAGGCGAGTGATGAAGAGGAAACAAATGGCTTGGTAACCCAACCCGTTCTTTTGCGATGAAGTTGAGACAACGACTCATCTATTTTTTACCTGTCCCGTGGCTCGTGTGGTATGGAGATCAATAGGGGTCGTTTTGGGGACTAACTGGTGCACTAATGATTACTGGCAATACTATGTTTGGTGTCACAAATTTCTCCGTGATGAACCCTAGTTGTATACGATCGGTCTGGCTACTGCCACCTGGGCCATTTGGCTAGCTCGTAACAGTGACACTTTTGAGAAAAAAATTGATTAAATCTCCTTTTGAGATTGTTTTCACGATGTTCCTTTCTTCTATACCGGGCAGGTCTTCAACCAGCAGGGGGAGCGGAGAAGCTGCGACAGGGCGCAGAAATAGTGAGAACCAATACAATGAAGCAGATGAAACTCTGCGAGACATCTAGGCGTCTGGGCGATGATGCGGGGGGCGTACTTTGCTGGTGATCAAGTAGCAGTCTTTCGATTCCAAGTCCGAGTTGATGAATCGGTACTATCATGTGATGGGTTCGTATCCTGTCGGTAGTTTATCTCTTTTGGGTTTCTCGGTGGCCAGAACTGATATACTCGCATACCCTAGCCGTTCTGGGTTTATGCCCCTCTGATTTGGGCATGTAATATGTTAGTTATTTTGGTGCTGTCAGGTTTTCGTCCCATAGCCTTCGTTTTGATGGCGAGCAAAGGCAGTAGGTTTCCTGCCAGTCGTTGAAGTCGCTACCTCCCTTTCACTCCTCTTGAATGTTTCTCAGACTATTTGTATTTCTGTTCTTTGTAATGGAAAGGGGGTCAGCCCAGTTAAAAAAAAGCTTCTTCTTCTTCTTTTGCAGGAATTCGTTCTAGCTTCCCGTAAATGTGTTTTATTAGGCAAGCACCCGCTAGCAGCGCATTAGGGAGCCAACTTTGGTAAGAGCATCTCTAGCAGACCCTGCAAAATCCTGACCGGCAAAACGCGTTTGCAGTTCGCAGAAAAACGGCTTTGCGGGCAGGCGCGGATGGCCGCAGAGGCAACCCCCGCAAAATGGACCCGTATAAAAGGATATTCATGGAAAATGCTCTTTTACGGGTTGGCTCTGCGGGGTCTGGTATGGCGCCGCCCTCGCGGGCCCGCAAATCCTAAATTTGCACCTCAATTTGACACAAGATAATGCATTTCTTTGCTTTTTCAACAACATTGAATACATATGACATCACCAAATCTTTGCTAGCATAGTAAGACCAAAGAAAACAAGAACCACAATTATGCATTTTAGAAGATTTCCAACTTCCATAACTGCACCCACTAGTTGGACCAATATCTTCTCCATGCATTCGTTGTTGATATGTGGATTCTTGATTTTGCATTCTTCATTCTTCTTCTTTGGTTCTAAAGAAGTAGATGTTGCTTCCCCTCTAGTTGCACATGCAGCCGCTTCATTGCCTTCAATTCTACTAAGGAGAGCACGAATGTCTATAAAGTTTATTTCTATCAACAAATCAATGTATTCGCCTTTCCAAAACCAAAATGAGCATCCATCTTCCTACACACATGATGATGTTTGAAATGATCTATCGCAATTGAACCAAATAATGTGGTGCCAAATCCTAATTAAAATAACATGTACCCCATCGTTTTTGCATTTGAAGAAAAACACATTCGAGGTGCTTCGGCGTGCCCGAAGTTAGGCGAAGAACTGTCTGCGTGCAGTCATCGCACTATATGAGCGGTATCGGCGAGCCACAGAGCCTCTGCGTGAGCGCCGAGCCTGGTGGCTGGCCGGCCGAATCCATGCCCGCAAACCATCGGCGGCGGCGACGGGATGAACCCGTACCGCATGCGGCGATGGGACTTTGCCGGGGCTGCACGAGGTGCTCCCCGACCATTCCATCGCTTGGCGCAGCCACCGGCGGTCGGAAAAGCCAAATCCGGCCGCCCGCGACGAAGGGCCGCAGATCTGCAACTTTCTGGTCCACCGACGCAGGAGGGGCAAAGGGCAACCTCGTGCGTGTGGCGGCCTTTTGGCGCGATCCTGCCGGCTACTTTCGCTGGAATCATGGGCGCTGGCCCAACGGCGGGGCGAGGGGAGAGGGAAGGTGGTAGGTGGGGAAAAGCGCGGGCTGAAATGTCCTTCCCACCAACCGCTCCCGATATATGCAGGGCACCGACGGGCTGGGGGGGGGGGGGGAGGGACCCACGTATTCGCGGGTTGGGGTCAAGATTTTGCCGCGCTCCTCAAAAAAATTTGTAGGCCGACCGCATTTGCGGGGTCTGTTCGGGCGATATTTTGCGCGCCGACCCGCATTTTGGCGGTTATTTTGCGGGTCGAGGCTTTTTACGGGGTCTGCTAGAGATGCTCTAAGCATATTATTTTAAAGAAAAAAATAAAACTTTGGCAAGCACTACAAGGCAAGAACTACGTACACACAGAAAAAGGAGACCGCTGAAAAAACACTCCTAACAATGTTCTTTTCAGGACGCTGGAAGCTGAGTACTTACTTGCAATGCGCCTTTTTGTTGAGTATCCGATTATTAGAAAGTATAGAATAGACTAGGATTTGATCTTGCCTTGTCTTATACTTCAAGTTGGTCATTATACTTTTATATATACGCCTACGAGGCTTAAGCAATACAACAAATATTCCACCAAATCTCTCTCTCTTTTCTAACATATTATTGTTGGAGAACGTAGTAATTTCAAAAAAAATTCTACGCACACGCAAGAACATGGTGATGCATAGCAACGAGAGGGGAGAGTGTTGTCTACATACCCTTGTAGACCGTAAACGGAAGCGTTAGAACAACGTGGTTGATGTAGTCGTACGTCTTCACGGCACGACCGATCAAGCACCGAAACTACGGCACCTCCGAGTTCTAGCACACGTTCAACTCGATGACATCCCTCGAACTCCGATCCAGCCGAGTGTCGAGGGAGAGTTCCGTCAGCACGATGGCGTGGTGACGATCTTGATGTTCTACCGTCGCAGGGCTTCGCCTAAGCACCGCTACAATATTATCGAGGAGGACTATGGTGGAGGGGGGCACCGCACACGGCTAAGAGATCCAAGGATCAAATGTTGTTGTGCCTAGAGGTACCCCCCTGCCCCCGTATATAAAGGAGCAAGGGGGGAGCGGGCGGCCGACCTAGGAGGGGGCGCGCCAAGGGGAGTCCTATTCCCACCGGGAGTAGGACTCCCTCCTTCCTTGTTGGAGTAGGAGAAGGGGAAAGAGGGGGAGAGGAAGAAGGAAAAGGGGGCTGCGCCCCTTGTCCAATTCGGACCAGAGGGGGGCTGCGCGCCTCCTTTCTTTCGGCCTCTCTCCTCTATTCCCGTATGGCCCAATAAGGCCCATATACTCCCCGGCGAATTTCCGTAACTCTCCGGTACTCCAAAAAATACCCGAATCACTCGGAACCTTTCCGAAGTCCGAATATAGTCATCCAATATATCGATCTTTACGTCTCGACCATTTCGAGACTCCTCGTCATGTCCCCGATCTCATTCGGGACTCCGAACTCCTTCGGTACATCAAAACACATAAACTCATAATATAAATGTCATCGAAACCTTAAGCGTGCGGACCCTACGGGTTTGAGAACTATGTAGACATGACCGAGACACGTCTCCGGTCAATAACCAATAGCGGAACCTGAATGCTCATATTGGCTCCCACATATTCTACGAAGATCTTTGTCGGTTAGACCGCATAACAACATATGAAGTTCCCTTTGTCATCGGTATGTTATTTGTCCGAGATTTGATCGTCGGTATCTCAATACCTAGTTCAATCTCGTTACCGGCAAGTATCTTTACCCGTTCCATAATACATCATTCCACAACTAACCCATTAGTTGCAATGCTTGCAAGGCTCATAGTGATATGCATTACCGAGTGGGCCCAGAGATACCTCTCCGACAATCGGAGTGACAAATCCTAATCTCGAAATACGCCAACCCAACAAGTACCTTTGGAGACACCTGTAGAGCACCTTTATAATCACCCAGTTACATTGTGACGTTTGGTAGCACACAAAGTGTTCCTCCGGTAAATGGGAGTTGCATAATCTCATAGTCACAGGAACATGTATAAGTCATGAAGAAAGCAGTAGCAACATACTAAACGATCAAGTGCTAAGCTAACGGAATGGGTCAAGTCAATCACATCATTCTCCTAATGATGTGATCCCGTTAATCAAATGACAACCGATGTCTATGGCTAGGAAACATAACCATCTTTGATCAACGAGCTAGTCAAGTAGAGGCATACTAGTGACACTCTGTTTGTCTATGTATTCACACAAGTATTATGTTTCCGGTTAATACAATTCTAGCATGAATAATAAACATTTATCATGATATAAGGAAATAAATAATAACTTTAATATTGCCTCTAGGGCATATTTCCTTCAGTCTTCCACTTGCACTAGAGTCAATAATCTAGTTCACATCACCATGTGATTTAACACCAATATGCACATCTGTATGTGATCAACACCCATAGTTCACATCGTCATGTGACCAACATCCGAAGGGTTTACTAGAGTCAATAATCTAGTTCACATCGCTATGTGATTAACACACAAAGAGTACTAAGGTATGATCATGTTTTGCTTATGAGAGAAGTTTAGTCAACGGGTCTGTCACATTCAGAGCCCTATGTATTTTGCAAATATTCTATGTCTACAATGCTCTGCACGGAGCTACTCTAGCTAATTGCTCCCACTTTCAATATGTATCCAGATTAAGACTTAGAGTCATCTGAATCAGTGCCAAAACTTGTATCGACGTAACCCTTTACGACGAACTTTTGTCACCTCCATAATCGAGAAACATATCCTTATTCCACTAAGGATAATTTTGACCAATGTCCAATGATCTACTCCTAGATCACTATTGTACTCCCTTGCCAAACCAGGGCAGAGTATACAATAGGTCTGGTCCATAGCATGGCATACTTTTATAGAACCTATGACTGATGCATAGGGAATGACTTTTATTCTCTTTCTATTTTCTGCCGTGGTTTGGATTTGAGTCTTACTCAATTTCATACCTTTGCAACACAGGCAAGAACTCTTTCTTTGACTGTTCCATTTTGAACTACTTCAAAATCTTGTCAAGGTATGTACTCATTGAAAAAACTTATCAAGCGTCTTGACTATCTCTATAGATCTTGATGCTCAATATGTAAGTAGCTTCACTGAGGTCTTTCTTTGAAAAACTCCTTTCAAACACTCCTTTATGCTTTGCAGAATAATTCTACATTATTTCCGATCAACGATATGTCATTCACATATACTTATCATAAATGTTGTAGAGCTCCCACTCACTTTCTTGTAAATACAGGATTCTCCAAAAGTCTGTATAAAACCATATGCTTTGATCAACTCATCAAAGCGTATATTCCAACTCCGAGATGCTTGCACCAGTCCATAGATGGATCGCTGGAGCTTGCAAATTTTGTTAGTATCTTTAGGATTGAAAAAACTTTCTGGTTGCATCATATACAACTCTTCTTTAAGAAAAACATTAAGGAATGCAATTTTTACATCCATTTGCCAGATTTCATAAAATGTGGCAATTGCTAACATGATTCGGACAGACATTAAGCATCACTACAGTTGAGAAAATCTCATTGTAGTCAACACCTTGAACTTGTCGAAAACCTTTTTACGACAAGTCAAGCTTTGTAGATAGTAACACTACTATCAGTGTCCGTCTTCCTCTTGAAGATCCATTTATTTAACATGGCTTGCTGATCATCGAGCAAGTCAACCAAAGTCCATACTTTGTTCTTATACATGGATCCTATCTCAAATTTTATGGCCTCAAGCCATTTCGCGGAATCTGGGCTCATCATCGCTTCCTCATAGTTCGTAGGTTCATCATGGTCTAGTAACATGACTTCCAGAACAGGATTACCGTACCATTCTGGTGCGGATCTTACTCTGGAAGACCTACGCGGTTCGGTAGTAACTTGATCTGAAGTTTCATGATCATCATCATTAGCTTCCTCACTAATTGGTGTAGGAATAACATGAACTGATTTCTGTGATGAACTACTTTCCAATAAGGGAGCAGGTACAGTTACCTCATCAAGTTCTACTTTCCTCCCACTCACTTCTTTCGAGAGAAACTCCTTCTCTAGAAAGGATCCATCTTAGCAACGAATAACTTGCCTTCGGATCTGTGATAGAAGGTGTACCCAATAGTTACCTTTGGGTATTCTATGAAGACACACTTCTCCGATTTGGGTTTGAGCTTATCAGGTTGAAACCTTTTTTCACATAAGCATCGCAGTCCCAAACTTTAAGAAACGACAACTTTGGTTTCTTGCCAAACCACAGTTCATAAGGTGTCGTCTCAAACGGATTTTGATGGTGCCCTATTTAAAGTGAATGCAACTGTTTCTAATGCATAACCCTAAAACAATAGTGGTAAATCGGTAAGATACATCATAGATTGCACCATATCCAACAAAGTGCGATTATGACGTTCGGACACACCATTACATTGTGGTGTTCCATGTGGTGTGAGCTGTGAAACTATTCCACATTGTTTTATATGAAGGCCAAACTCGTAACTCAAATATTCTCCTCCACGATCAGATCGTAGAAATTTTATTTACTTGTTACAATGATTCTCCACTTCACTCTGAAATTCTTTGAACTTTTCAAATGTTTCAGACTTGTGTTTCATTAAGTAGATATACCCATATCTGCTCAAATCATCTATGAAGGTCAGAAAATAACGATACTTGCCATGAGCATCAACACTCATTGGATCGCATACATCAGTATGTATTATTTCCAACAAATCTGTTGCTCGCTCCATTGTTCCGGAGAATGGAGTCTTAGTCATCTTGCCCATGAGGCATGGTTCGCAAGCATCAAGTGATTCATAATCCAGTGATTCCAAAAGCCCATCAACATGGAGTTTCTTCATGCGCTTTACACCAATATGACCTAAACGGCAGTGCCACAAATAAGTTGCACTATCATTATTAACTTTACATCTTTTGGCTTCAATATAATGAATATGTGTATCACACGTTCGAGATCCAACAAACCATTTTCATTGGGTGTATGACCATAGTGTTGGGGAACGTTGCAGAAAATTAAAATTTTTCCTACGGTTTCACCAAGATCCATCTATGAGTTCATCTAGCAACGAGTCATGGGAGAGTGATTGCATCTACATACCACTTGTAGATCGCGTGCGGAAGCGTTCAATGGAACGGGGTTGATGGAGTCGTACTCGCCGTGATTCAGATCACCGATGACCTAGTGCCGAATGGACAGCACCTCCGCATTCAACACACGTACGGAGCGGATGATGTCTCCTCCTTCTTGATCCAGCAAGGGGAAATGAGAGGTTGATGAAGATCCAGCAGCACGACGGCGTGGTGGTGGATGCAGCAGAACTCCGGCAGGGCTTCGCTAAGCAACTACGGGAGGAGGAGGAGGTGTTGCAGGGAGGAGGGAGGCGCCAGGGCTTATGGGTGTGGCCACCCCTACCTCCCCTCCCTTTATATAGGCGCATGAGAGGGGGGAGGGCGCAGCCTTGCCCCTTCCTCCAAGGAAGGGGTGCGGCCAAGAGGGGGGGAGGAGTCCATCCTCCCCAAGGCACCTCGGAGGTGCCTTCCCCTCTTTGGACTCTCCCCTCTCCAAGTTTCCTTGGCGCATGGGCCTCTTGGGGCTGGTGCCCTTGGCCCATATAGGCCAAGGCACACCCCCTACAGCCCATGTGGCCCCCCGGGGCAGGTGGACCCCCGGACCCCTTTCGGCACTCCCGGTACAATACCGATAAAGTGCGAAACTTTTCCGGCGACCAAAATAAGACTTCCTATATATAAATCTTTACCTCCGGACCATTCCGGAACTCCTCGTGACGTCCGAGATCTCATTCGGGACTCCGAACAACATTCGGTTTGCTGCATACTCATATTCATACAACCCTAGCGTCACCGAATCTTAAGTGTGTAGACCCTACGGGTTCGGGAGACACGTAGACATGACCGAGACGGTTCTCGGGCAATAACCAACAGCGGGATCTGGATACCCATGTTGGCTCCCACATGCTCCTCGATGATCTTATCGGATGAACCACGATGTCGAGGATTCGAACAACCCCGCATACAATTCCCTTTGTCAATCGGTACGTTACATGCCCGAGACTCGATCGTCGGTATCCCAATACATCGTTCAGTCTCATTACTGGCAAGTCACTTTACTCGTACCGTAACGCATGATCCCGTGACCAAACACTTGGTCACTTTGAGCTCATAGTGATGATGCATTACCGAGTGGGCCCAGAGATACCTCTCCGTTATACAGAGTGACAAATCCTAGTCTCGATCCGTGTCAACCCAACAGACACTTTCGGAGATACCTGTAGTGCACCTTTATAGTCACCCAGTTACGTTGTGACGTTTGGAACACCCAAAGCACTCTTACGGTATCCGGGAGTTACACGATCTCATGGTCTAAGGAAGAGATACTTGACATTGGAAAAGCTCTAGCAAAACGAACTACACGATCTTGTGCTATGCTCAGGATTGGGTCTTGTCCATCACATCATTCTCCCAATGATGTGATCCCGTTATCAATGACATCCAATGTCCATAGTCAGGAAACCATGACTATCTGTTGATCAACGAGCTAGTCAACTAGAGGCTCACTAGGGACATATTGTGGTCTATGTATTCACACGTGTATTACGATTTCCGGATAATACAATTATAGCATGAATAAAAGACAATTATCATGAACAAGGAAATATAATAATAACCCTTTTATTATTGCCTCTAGGGCATATTTCCAACAGTCTCCCACTTGCACTAGAGTCAATAATCTAGTTACATTGTGATGAATCGAACACCCATAGAGTTCTGGTGTTGATCATGTTTTGCTCGCGAGAGAGGTTTAGTCAACGGATCTGCGACATTCAGATCCGTATGTACTTTGCAAATATCTATGTCTCCATCTTGAACTTTTTCATGGATGGAGTTGAAACGACGCTTGATGTGCCTGGTCTTCTTGTGAAACCTGGGCTCCTTGGCAAGGGCAATAGCTCCAGTGTTGTCACAGAAGAGTTTGATCGACCCTGACGCATTGGGTATGACTCCTAGGTCGGTGATGAACTCCTTCACCCAAATTGCTTCATGCGCTGCCTCCGAGGCTGCCATGTACTCCGCTTCACATGTAGATCCCGCCACGACGCTCTGCTTGCAGCTGCACCAGCTTACTGCTCCACCATTCAACATATACACGTATCCGGTTTGTGACTTAGAGTCATCCAGATCTGTGTCGAAGCTAGCGTCGACGTAACCCTTTACGACGAGCTCTTCGTCACCTCCATAAACGAGAAACATGTCCTTCGTCCTTTTCAGGTACTTTAGGATATTCTTGACCGCTGTCTAGTATTCCTTGCCGGGATTACTTTGGTACCTACCTACCAAACTTACGGCAAGGTTTACATCAGGTCTGGTACACAGCATGGCATACATAATAGATCCTATGGCTGAGGCATAGGGGATGACGCTCATCTCTTCTTTATCTTTTGCCGTGGTCGGGCATTGAGCCGAGCTCAATCTCACACCTTGCAATACAGGCAAGAACCCCTTCTTGGATTGATCCATTTTGAACTTCTTCAAAATCTTATCAAGGTATGTGCTTTGTGAAAGACCTATGAGGCGTCTCGATCTATCTCTATAGATCTTGATGCCTAATATATAAGCAGCTTCTCCAAGGTCCTTCATTGAAAAACACTTATTCAAGTAGGCCTTAATGCTGTCGAAGAATTCTGCATCATTTCCCATCAAAAGTATGTCATCTACATATAATATGAGAAATGCTACAGAGCTCCCACTCACTTTCTTGTAAACGCAGGCTTCTCCATAAGTCTGCATAACCCCAAACGCTTTGATCATCTCATCAAAGCGAATGTTCCAACTCCGAGATGCTTGCACCAGCCCATAAATGGATCGCTGGAGGTTGCATACTTTGTTAGCATTCTTAGGATCGACAAAACCCTCCGGCTGCATCATATACAGTTCTTCCTTAAGATGCCCGTTAAGGAATGCCGTTTTGACGTCTATCTGCCATATCTCATAATCATAGTATGCGGCAATTGCTAACATGATTCAGACGGACTTAAGCTTCGCTACGAGAGAGAAAGTCTCATCGTAGTCAATCCCTTGAACTTGCCGATAACCCTTAGCGACAAGTCGAGCTTTATAGATGGTGACATTACCATCCACGTCCGTCTTCTTCTTAAAGATCCATTTGTTTTCTATCGCTCGCCGATCATCGGGCAAGTCAGTCAAAGTCCATACTTTGTTTTCATACATGGATTCTACCTCGGATTTCATGGCTTCTAGCCATTTGTTGGAATCTGGGCCCGCCATTGCTTCTTCATAGTTCGAAGGTTCACCGTTGTCTAACAACATGATTTCCAGGACAGGGTTGCCGTACCACTCTGGTGCGGAACGTGTCCTTGTGGACCTACGAAGTTCAGTAGCAACTTGATCCGAAGTACCTTGATCATCATCATTATTTTCCTCTTCAGTTGGTGTAGGCATCACAGGAACATTTTCCTGAGCTGCACTACCATCCTGTTCAAGAGGTAGTACTTCATCGAGTTCTACTTTCCTCCCACTTACTTCTTTCGAGAGAAACTCTCTTTCCAGAAAGGATCCGTTCTTGGCAACAAAGATCTTGCCCTCGGATCTTAAGTATAAGGTATACCCAATGGTTTCCTTAGGGTATCCTATGAAGACACATTTTTCCGACTTGGGTTCGAGCTTTTCAGGTTGAAGTTTCTTGACATAAGCATCGCATCCCCAAACTTTTAGAAACGACAGCTTAGGTTTCTTCCCAAACCATAATTCATACGGTGTCGTCTCAACGGATTTAGACGGTGCCCTATTTAAAGTGAATGTAGCTGTCTCTAGAGCGTATCCCCAAAATGATAGCGGTAAATCGGTAAGAGACATCATAGACCGCACCATATCCAATAGAGTGCGATTACGATGTTCGGACACACCGTTACACTGAGGTGTTCCAGGCGGCGTGAGTTGTGAAACGATTCCACATTTTCTTAAGTGTGTACCAAATTCATGACTTAAATATTCTCCTCCACGATCCGATCGTAAGAATTTTATCTTTCGGTCACGTTGATTCTCTACCTCATTCTGAAATTCCTTGAACTTTTCGAAGGTCTCAGACTTGTGTTTCATCAAGTAGACATACCCATATCTACTCAAGTCATCTGTGAGAGTGAGAACATAACGATATCCTCCGCGAGCCTCAACGCTCATTGGACCGCACACATCGGGATGTATGATTTCCAACAAGTTGGTTGCTCGCTCCATTGTTCCGGAGAACGGAGTCTTGGTCATCTTGCCCATGAGGCATGGTTCGCATGTGTCAAATGATTCATAATCGAGAGACTCCAAAAGTCCATCAGCATGGAGCTTCTTCATGCGCTTGACACCAATGTGACCAAGGCGGCAGTGCCACAAGTATGTGGGACTATCGTTATCAACTTTACATCTTTTGGTATTCACGCTATGAATATGTGTAATATTACGCTCGAGATTCATTAAGAATAAACCATTGACCATAGGGGCATGACCATAAAACATATCTCTCATATAAATAGAACAACCATTATTCTCGGATTTAAATGAGTAGCCATCTCGTATCAAACGAGATCCAGATACAATGTTCATGCTCAAACTTGGTACCAAATAACAATTATTAAGGTTTATAACTAATCCCGTAGGTAAATGTAGAGGTAGCGTGCCGACGGCGATCACATCGACCTTGGAACCATTCCCGACGCGCATCGTCACCTCGTCCTTCGCCAGTGTCCGCTTATTCCGCAGCTCCTGCTGTGAGTTACAAATATGAGCAACGGCATCGGTATGAAATACCCAAGAGTTACTACGAGTACTGGTAAGGTACACATCAATTACATGTATATCAAATATACCTTTAGTGTTGCCGGCCTTCCTATCCGCTAAGTATTTGGGGCAGTTCCGCTTCCAGTGACCCTTCCCCTTGCAATAAAAGCACTCAGTCTCAGGCTTGGGTCCATTCTTTGACTTCTTCCCGGCAACTGGCTTACCGGGCGCGGCAACATCTTTGCCGTCTTTCTTGAAGTTCTTCTTACCCTTGCCCTTCTTGAACTTAGTGGTCTTATTGACCATCAACACTTGATGTTCTTTCTTGATTTCAACCTCTGCCGACTTCAGCATTGAAAATACTTCAGGAATGGTCTTCACCATCCCCTGCATATTATAGTTCATCACAAAGCTCTTGTAGCTTGGTGGGAGCGACTGAAGGATTCTGTCAATGACCGCCTCATCCAGGAGGTTAATGTCCAGCTGGGACAGGCGGCTGTGCAACCCAGACATTTTGAGTATATGCTCACTAACAGAATTGTTTTCCTCCATCTTACAACTATAGAACTTGTCGGAGACTTCATATCTCTCAACCCGGGCATGAGCTTGGAAAACTAGTTTCAGCTCCTCGAACATCTCATATGCTCCGTGTTGCTCAAAACTCTTTTGGAGCCCCGGTTCTAAGCTGTAAAGCATGCCGCACTGAACAAGGGAGTAATCATCAGCACGTGTCTGCCAAACGTTCAAATCGTCTTGCAGTGCTGGGAGAGCAGGTGGGTCACCTAACGGTGCTTCAAGGACATATGCTTTCTTGGCAGCTATGAGGATGATCCTAAGGTTCCGGACCCAGTCCGTATAGTTGCTGCCATCATCTTTCAGCTTGGTTTTCTCTAGGAACGCGTTGAAGTTCATGTTGACATGAGCGTTGGCCATTTGATCTACAAGATATATTTGCAAAGGTTTTAGACTAAGTTCATGGTAATTAAGTTCATCTAATCAAATTATTTTAATGAACTCCCACTCAGATTAGACATCCCTCTAGTCATCTAAGTGTTACACGATCCGAGTCGACTAAGCCGTGTCCGATCATCACGTGAGACGGACTAGTCATCGTCGGTGAACATTCTCATGTTGATCGTATCTTCCATACGACTCGTGTTCGACCTTTCGGTCTCCGTGTTCCGAGGCCATGTCTGTACATGCTAGGTTCATCAAGTTAACCCTAAGTGTTTTGCATGTGTAAAACTGTCTTACACCCGTTGTATGTGAACGTAAGGATCTATCACACCCAATCATCACGTGGTGCTTCGAAACGACGAACTTTAGCAATGGTGCACAGTTAGGGGAGAACACTTCTTGAATTTTTTGTAAGGGATCATCTTATTTACTACCGTCGTTCTAAGTAAACAAGATGCATAAACATAATAAACATCACATGCAATTATATAAAGTAGTGACATGATATGGCCAATATCATATAGCTCCTTTGATCTTCATCTTCGGGGCTCCATGATCATCTTGTCACCGGCATGACACCATGATCTCCATCATCATGATCTCCATCATCGTGTCTCCATGAAGTTGTCACGCCAACGACTACTTCTACTTCTATGACTAACGCATTTAGTAATAAAGTAAAGTAGTTTACATGGCGTTCTTCAATGACACGCAGGTCATACAAAAATAAAGACAACTCCTATGGCTCCTACCGGTTGTCATACTCATCGACATGCAAGTCGTGATTCCTATTACAAGAACATGATCTCATACATCACAATATATCATTCATCATTCATCACAACTTCTGGCCATATCACATCACATGACAATTGCTGCAAAAACAAGTTAGACGTCCTCTAATTGTTGTTGCATCTTTTACGTGGCTGCAATTGGGTTCTAGCAAGAACGTTTTCTTACCTACGAATAACCACAACGTGATTTTGTCAACTTATATTTACCCTTCATAAGGACCCTTTTCATCGAATCCGCTCCAACTAAAGTGGGAGAGACAGACACCCGCCAGCCACCTTATGCAACTAGTGCATGTTAGTCGGTGGAACCGGTCTCACGTAAGCGTACGTGTAAGGTTGGTCTGGGCCGCTTCATCCCACAATACTGCTGAAGCAAGATAAGACTAGTAGCGGCAAGCAAGTTACAAGATCTACGCCCACAACAAAATTGTGTTCTACTCGTGCAATAGAGAACTACACATAGACCTAGCTCATGATCACTGTTGGGGAACGTTGCAGAAAATTAAAATTTTTCCTACGGTTTCACCAAGATCCATCTATGAGTTCATCTAGCAACGAGTCATGGGAGAGTGATTGCATCTACATACCACTTGTAGATCGCGTGCGGAAGCGTTCAATGGAACGGGGTTGATGGAGTCGTACTCGCTGTGATTCAGATCATCGATGACCTAGTGCCGAACGGACAGCACCTTCGCGTTCAACACACGTACGGAGCGGATGACGTCTCCTCCTTCTTGATCCAGCAAGGGGAAAGGAGAGGTTGATGAAGATCCAGCAGCACGACGGCGTGGTGGTGGATGCAGCAGAACTCCGGCAGGGCTTCGCTAAGCAACTACGGGAGGAGGAGGAGGTGTTGCAGGGAGGAGGGAGGCGCCAGGGCTTATGGGTGCGGCCACCCATCCCTCCCCTCCCTTTATATAGGCGCATGAGAGGGGGGAGGGCGCAGCCTTGCCCCTTCCTCCAAGGAAGGGGTGCGGCCAAGAGGGGGGGGAGGAGTCCATCCTCCCCAAGGCACCTCAGAGGTGCCTTCCCCTCTTTGGACTCTCCCCTCTCCAAGTCTCCTTGGCGCATGGGCCTCTTGGGGCTGGTGCCCTTGGCCCATATAGGCCAAGGCGCACCCCCTACAGCCCATGTGGCCCCCCGGGGCAGGTGGACCCCCGAACCCCTTTCGGCACCCCCGGTACAATACCGATAAAGTGCAAAACTTTTCCGGCGACCAAAATAAGACTTCCTATATATAAATCTTTACCTCTGGACCATTCCGGAACTCCTCGTGACGTCCGGGATCTCATCCGGGACTCCGAACAACATTCGGTTACTCATATTCATACAACCCTAGCGTCACCGAACCTTAAGTGTGTAGACCCTACGGGTTCGGGAGACACGTAGACATGACCGAGACGGTTCTTGGGCAATAACCAACAGCAGGATCTGGATACCCATGTTGGCTCCCACATGATCCTCGATGATCTCATCGGATGAACCACGATGTCGAGGATTCGAACAACCCCGCATACAATTCCCTTTGTCAATCGGTACGTTACATGCCCGAGACTCGATCGTCGGTATCCCAATACCTCGTCCAGTCTCGTTACCGGCGAGTCACTTTACTCGTACCGTAATGCATGATCCCTTGACCAAACACTTGGTCACTTTGAGCTCATAGTGATGATGCATTACCGAGTGGGCCCAGAGATACCTCTCCGTTATACGGAGTGACAAATCCCAATCTCGATCCGTGTCAACCCAATAGACACTTTCGGAGATACCTGTAGTGCACCTTTATAGTCACCCAGTTACGTTGTGACGTTTGGAACACCCAAAGCACTCTTACGGTATCCGGGAGTTACACGATCTCATGGTCTAAGGAAGAGATACTTGACATTGGAAAAGCTCTAGCAAAACGAACTACACGATCTTGTGCTATGCTCAGGATTGGGTCTTGTCCATCACATCATTCTCCCAATGATGTGATCCCGTTATCAATGACATCCAATGTCCATAGTCAGGAAACCATGACTATCTGTTGATCAACGAGCTAGTCAACTAGAGGCTCACTAGGGACATATTGTGGTCTATGTATTCACACGTGTATTACGATTTCCGGATAATACAATTATAGCATGAATAAAAGACAATTATCATGAACAAGGAAATATAATAATAACCCTTTTATTATTGCCTCTAGGGCATATTTCCAACACATAGAAGGTTTTATTCATGTAAACAGAACAACAATTATTCTCTAACTTACATGAATAACCATATTGCAATAAACATGATCAAATCACATTCATGCTCAACACAAACATCAAATAACATTTATTTAGGTTCAACACTAATCCCGAAAGTATAGGGAGTGTGCGATGATGATCATATCAATCTTGGAACAACTTCCAACACACATTGTCACCTCACCCTTAACTAGTTTATGTTTATTCTGCAACTCCCATTTCGAGTTACTACTCTTAGCAACTGAACCATATCAAATACCAAGAGGTTGCTATAAACACTAGTAAAGTACACATCAATAACATGTATATCAAATATACCTATGTTCACTTTGCCATCCTTCTTATCTGCCAAATACTTGGGGTAGTTCCACTTCCAGTGACCAGTCCCTTTGCAGTAGAATCACATAGTCTTAGCCTTAGGTCCAGACTTGGGCTTCTTCACTTGAGCAGCAACTTGCTTGCTGTTCTTCTTGAAGTTCCCTTTCTTCCCTTTGCCCTTTTTCTTGAAACTAGTGATCTTGTCCACCATCAACACTTTGATGTTTTTCTTTGATTTCTACCTTCCCCGATTTTTTTTGCATCGCGAAGAGCTTGGGAATTGTTTTCATCATCCCTTGCATATTATAGTTCATCACGAAGTTCTACTAACTTGGTGGTGGTGACTAGAGAATTCTGTCAATCACTATCTTATCTAGAAGATTAACTCCCACTTGATTCAAGAGATTGTAGTACTCAGACAATCTAAGTACTTGCTCACTAGTTGAGAAATTCTCCTCCATCTTTTAGGCGAAGTATTTGTCAAAGATCTCATACCTCTTGACACAGGCATGAGTCTGAAATACCAATTTCATCTCTTGAAACATCTTATATGTTCCATGATGTTTCAAAAACGTTTTTTGTAGTCCCGGTTCTAAGCCATAAAGCATGGTGCACAAAACTATCAAGTAATCATCATATTGAGCTAGCCAAACGTTCATAATGTCTGCATCTGCTCCTGCAATAGGTCTGTCACCTAGCGGTGCATCAAGGACATAATTCTTCTATGCAGCAATGAGGATAAACCTCAGATTACGGACCAAATCCGCATCATTGCTACTAACATCTTTTCAACTTAGTTTTTCTCTAGGAACACATATAAAAACATAGGGAAGCAAAAACATAGGGAAGCAACAACGCGAGCTATTGATCTACAACATTTGCAAAATACTACCAGGACTAAGTTCATGATAAATTAAAGTTCAATTAATCATATTACTTAAGAACTCGCACTTAGACAGACATCTCTCTAGTCATCAAAGTGATCACGTGATCCAAATCAACTAAACCATGTCCGATCATCACGTGAGATGGAGTAGTTTCAATGGTGAACATCACTATGTTGATCATATCTACTATATGATTCACGTTCGACCTTTCGGTCTCCGTGTTCCGAGGCCATATCTGTATATGCTAGGCTCGTCAAGTTTAACCTGTGTATTTCGCGTGTGCAACTGTTTTGCACCTGTTGTATTTGAATGTAGAGCCTATCACACCCGATCATCACGTGGTGTCTCAGCACGAAGAACTTTCGCAATGGTGGATACTCAGGGAGAACACTTCTTGATAATTTGGTGAGAGATCATCTTAAAATGCTACCGTCAATCAAAGCAAGATAAGATGCATAAAGGATAAACATCACATGCAATCAATATAAGTGATATGATATGGCCATCATCATCTTGTGCTTGTGATCTCCATCTCCGAAGCACCGTCGTGATCACCATCATCACCGGCGCGACACCTTGATCTCCATCATAGCATCGTTGTCGTTACGCCATCTATTGCTTCTACGACTATCGCTATCGCTTAGTGATAAAGTAAAGCAATTACATGGCATTTTCATTTCATACAATAAAGCGACAACCATATGGCTCCTGTCAGTTGCCGATAATTTTGGTTACAAAACATGATCATGTCATACAATAAAATATAGCATCACGTCTTGACCATATCACATCACAACATGCCCTGCAAAAATAAGTTAGACGTCCTCTACTTTGTTGTTGCACATTTTACGAGGCTGCTACGGGCTGAGCAAGAACTGTTCTTACCTACGCATCAAAACCACAACGATAATTCGTCAAGTTAGTGTTGTTTTAACCTTCGCAAGGACCGGGGTAGCCACACTCGGTTCAACTAAAGTTGGAGAAACAGACACCCGCTAGTCACCTGTGTGCGAAGCACGACGGTAAAACCAGTCTCGCGTAAGCGTACGCGTAATGTCGGTCTGGGCCGCTTCATCCAACAATACCGCTGAATCAAAGTATGACATGCTGGTAAGCAGTATGACTTGTATCGCCCACAACTCACTTGTGTTCTACTCGTGCAAATAACATCAACGCATAAAACCTAGGCTCGGATGCCACTGTTGGGGAATGTAGTAATTTAAAAAAAATTCCTACGCACACGCAAGATCATGGTGATGCATAGCAACGAGAGGGGAGAGTGTTGTCTACATACCTTTGTAGACCGTAAGCGGAAGCGTTAGAACAACGCGGTTGATGTAGTCGTACGTCTTCACGGCACGACCGATCAAGCACCGAAACTACGGCACCTTCGAGTTCTAGCACACGTTCAGCTCGATGACGTCCCTCGAACTCCGATCCAACCGAGTGTCGAGGGAGAGTTCCGTCAGCACGATGGCGTGGTGACGATCTTGATGTTCTACCGTTGCAGGGCTTCGCCTAAGCACCGCTACAATATTATCGAGGAGGATTATGGTGGAGGGGGGCACCGCACACGGCTAAGAGATCCAAGGATCAATTGTTGTTGTGCCTAGAGGTACCCCCTACCCCCATATATAAAGGAGCAAGGGGGGAGCGGGCGGCCGGCCTAGGAGGGGGCGCGCCAAGGGGAGTCCTATTCCCACCGGGAGTAGGACTCCCTCCTTCCTTGTTGGAGTAGGAGAAGGGGAAAGAGGGGGAGAGGAAGAAGGAAAAGGGGGCTGCGCCCCTTGTCCAATTCGGACCAGAGGGGGGCTGCGCGCCTCCTTTCTTTCGGCCTCTCTCCTCTATTCCCGTATGGCCCAATAAGGCCCATATACTCCCTGGCGAATTCCCGTAACTCTCTGGTACTCCAGAAAATACCCGAATCACTCGGAACCTTTCCGAAGTCCGAATATAGTCATCCAATATATCGATCTTTACATCTCGACCATTTCGAGACTCCTCATCATGTCCCCGATCTCATTCGGGACTCCGAACTCCTTCGGTACATCAAAACACATAAACTCATAATATAAATGTCATCGAAACCTTAAGCGTGCGGACCCTACGGGTTCGAGAACTATGTAGACATGACCGAGACACGTCTCCGGTCAATAACCAATAGCGGAACCTGGATGCTCATATTGGCTCCCACATATTCTACGAAGATCTTTATCGGTTAGACCGCATAACAACATACGAAGTTCCCTTTGTCATCGGTATGTTACTTGCCCGAGATTTGATCGTCGGTATCTCAATACCTAGTTCAATCTCGTTACCGGCAAGTCTCTTTACTCGTTCCGTAATACATCATTCCGCAACTAACTCATTAGTTGCAATGCTTGCAAGGCTTATAGTGATGTGCATTACCGAGTGGGCCCAGAGATACCTCTCCGACAATCGGAGTGACAAATCCTAATCTCGAAATACGCCAACCCAACAAGTACCATTGGAGACACCTGTAGAGCACCTTTATAACCACCCAGTTACGTTGTGACGTTTGGTAGCACACAAAGTGTTCCTCCAGTAAACGGGAGTTGCATAATCTCATAGTCACAGGAACATGTATAAGTCATGAAGAAAGCAATAGCAACATACTAAATGATCAAGTGCTAAGCTAACAGAATGGGTCAAGTCAACCACATCATTCTCCTAATGATGTGATCCCGTTAATCAAATGACAACCGATGTTTATGGCTAGGAAACATAACCATCTTTGATCAACGAGCTAGTCAAGTAGAGGCATACTAGTGACACTCTGTTTGTCTGTGTATTCACACAAGTATTATGTTTCCGGTTAATACAATTCTAGCATGAATAATAAACATTTATCATGATATAAGGAAATAAATAATAACTTTAATATTGCCTCTAGGGCATATTTCCTTCAGTTATCAGCCTTATCGATCCAACCCTAGCCGTCGTCCGCCACTTCAGCTCCCATGCGCCGCCCCTGGGGCAGCCGGCCTCTATGACCGCCACCGAGGGCCGCGCCGCCCGTACCTAGGGCTCGTCTGCCAGTCGTGTTGATCGACTGCACTAGGGAGTCTTTTTTTCCAAGACCTTGCTCCGAGTTTTTCTCTCTCCCTCCTGTCATCTTGATCGGCGTTTCTTTTTGATTTTTCGATCTAAGATCAGTTTGCATCGCCCACCGCCACCTTCAACAACTGCGCGCCTCTACTTCGACACCAGCACGACCACCCGGCCTCCTCCCCAATCTGGCGGCTGATACGTCTCCAACGTATCTATATTTTTTTGATTGTTCCATGTTGTTATATTATCATTCTTGGATCTTTTACAATCATTTTATATCATTTTTTGGTACTAACCTATTGACATAGTGCCCAGTGCCAGTTGTTGTTTTCTGCTTGTTTTTTACATCGCAGAAATCAATACCAAACGGAGTTCAAATGCAACGAAACTTTTTGTGGATTTTTTTGGACCAGAAGACACAAGATGGGCCGAAGAAGTACCAGAGGGGTGGCCCGAGAGGGGCACAACCCACCAGGGCGCGCCCAAGTGGGTCATTCCCACCTCGGTGGCCTCCCGCACCGCCTCTTTGTTCTATAAATACCCCAATATTCCAGAAACCCTAGGAGAGTCGACGAAAACCAATTCTAGCCACCGCAAGTTCTAGAACCACCAGATCCAATCTAGACACCATCATGGAGAGGTTCATCATCCTCATTGGTGCCTCTCCGATGATGGGTGGGTAGTTCATTGTAGACCTACGGGTCCATAGTTAGTAGCTAGATGGCTTCCTCTCTCTCTATTGATTCTCAATACAGTGGTCTCTTGGAGATCCATATGATGTAACTCTTTTTGCGGTATGTTTGTTGGGATCCGATGAACTTTGAGTTTATGATCAGATCTATGTTTTTATCCATCAAAGTTATTTGAGTCTTCTTTTGGTCTCTTATATGCATGATTGCTTATAGCCTCATATTTCTTCTCCGATATTTGGGTTTTGTTTGGCCAACTTGATCTATTTATCTTGCAATGGGAAGAGGTGCTTTGTGATGGGTTCGATCTTACGGTGCTTGATCCCAGTGATAGAAGGGGAACCGACACGTATGTATCGTTGCTATTAAGCATAACAAGATGGGGTCTATTTCTACAAAAATAGATCTTGTCTACACCATGTCATCGTTCTTATTGCATTATTCCATTTTTCCATGAACTTAATACGCTAGATGCATGCTGGATAGCGGTCAATGTGTGGAGTAATAGTAGTAGATGCAGGCAGGAGTCGATCTACTAATCATGGACGTGATGCCTATATAATGATCATTGTCTGGATATCGTCATGAGTATTTGAAGTTCTATCAATTTCCCAACACAAATTTGTTATTCTACCATTTGCTATTTTTCTCGAGAGAAGCCACTAGTGAAACCTACGGCCCCCGGGTCTCTTTTTTAATATATTTGCCTTTGCGGTCTATTTTCATTTGCTTTTATTTTCAGATCTATTAAACCAAAAATACAAAAATACCTTGGTGCATTTTTTAGCAATTTATTTTATCATGCATTCCCGTGAGATCTATTTATCCAATCTACTACAATTTTATATATCTTTTTACCCGTGAGGGATTGACAACCCCTCTCTTACATCGGGTTGCAAGTATTTGTTCTTTGTGTGCAGGAGCTATTTACGTGGTGTTGAGTGGTTCTCCTACTGGTTTGATAACCTTGGTCTCATCACTGAGGGAAATACCTACCTTTGTTGTGTTGCATCATCCCTTCCTCTTTGGGGAAATACCGACGTAGTTCAAGCAAACATCAAAAGGAATTCCTGGCACCGTTGCCGGGGAGGATCAAGTCTGAGTCTCCCGTCCACTAGCCATTTCTGGCGCCATTGCCGAGGAGACATCATCAACATCAACCATGTTCCTAATCACAAATCTCATCTCCTTGCAATTTACATTATTTTTCTTTTGCCTCTCATTTTCCTCTCCCGCACTTCACAAAAAAATGCCATTTTATTCGTCCTCTTTTTCGTTCGTCGTTTTCTCGTCAGATCTCTTATTTGCTTAAACTTGGCACCATGAGTGATTTTGATATGGCAGAAACAGATGATGGCCTAACTCCTAAAATGGAGCGTACGGGTAATCTTGATGCCAAAACTTTTGTTCTGGGGCAAGGGAATTTTATGGGAAAAGAACATATCCAAGAATTTTTCAATTGTGTTGGAAAGTTATGTCTTGATGATGCTCCTATACTTAAAAATACTAAATATTATGCGGAAGCTATTTCGACACTAGTTCTGAAACTTGAAAATAAATTTATTCACACTCATCCTACCTTGCAAAGATTGTTCTATGAGTTCCTGTTATAAAGAATCCTAAGCTAAAAAGTTAGCCACTCTTGTTCTCATGAATGAATTTGACTACATAATACGGGAAGATAGGGAAATCTCTGATTTTTATGGTATGAATCGTGAAAAACCCATGATTGATGAAATTCTTTATAATAGTGATTATGCATTGAGACATTTGCTTGGGAATAATCAAATCCTTGATGAGAATCTTAAAAACCAAGTCCCTATTTTAGACATGATCCAACAAGTTTTCAATGATGTTAATTGACACTGTTCTTGGATTGCTGCCGGAAATCAAAAGGGTTATGATGATAAGAAACTTGATAGTGCTAAGTTTTCCATGGATAATGTGTTTTATGTTTTATTTGCAAAACCTCCTGACAAAAATACCCCCAAGGAAAACAAGGACAAAAATGACAACACTTAGATCCTTCGCATTATGCCTAGCTACGGCGTAAAACGATAGCGCTCATTGGGAGGCAACCCAACTTGTATCTTTTTGCCTTTTGGTTTTCTTGCTATTTTCAATAAAATACCCAATTATGCCTCTGATTAGATGTGGTTTTGTGGTTTAAATTAGTGTTTGTGCCAAGCAAGGCCTTTGGGATGATTTGGGTGAGAGTTGATTTGATCTTGCTGAAAAACAGAAACTTTTGCGCTCATGAAAATAATTCCCATTTTTAACAGAAGAGTTCTTTTGAGTTGATTCTTTTTGAAGAAGATTAATAAACAAATTGTCCATGTTGTCCCAATTTTTCAGAATTTTTGGAGTTACATAAGTATTCGAAGTTTTCAGATTGCTACACACTGTTCTGTTTTCGACATATTCTGTTTTCTTTGTGGTGTGTGCTTGTTTTGATGATTCTATGGTTTTATTTAAAGAGTTTTTGCCATAGAAAAGTTGGAATACAGTAGATATAATGCAAAAATAAAATGTGAATGGGTTTGCAACAATACTTATAGTAGTGGTTTGCTTTCTTATACTAACGGATCTCATGAAGGTTTTGTTGAGTTTTGTGTGATTGAAGTTTTGAAGTTTTGGGTGATATTATGATGGATGAAGGAATAAGGATTAGCAAAAGGCTAAGACTGGGGATGCCCGAGGCACCCCAAGATAATATTCAAGAAGTAGCAAGCAACTAAGGTTGGGGATGCCCCCGAGTGGCATCCCCTCTTTCTTCTAGCGACCATCGGTATTTTACTTGGAGCTATATTTTTATTCGTCACATATTATGAGTTTTGCTTGGAGCGTCTTGTATGATATGAGTCTTTGTTTTTTTTGCTTTGTGTAGGATCGAAAGTATGTCTAGAGTGGGGGGGGGGTGATTAGACTACTTGACAGAATAAAACCTAACCTTTTCCCAATTTTAATTCTTGGCAGATTTTAGGAACTTAGCGCAAGTCAAGCAATCATAATACAATTCAAGCAAGCATGCAAAGAGTATATGAGCAGCGGAAAGTAAAGCATGCAACTTGCAAGAAAGTAAACGGGAAGAGTTTGGAGGGAGCAAACGCAATGTTGACACGGAGATTTTTGGCGTGGTTCCGATAGGTGGTGCTATCGTACATCCATGTTGATCGAGACTTCAACCCGCGAAGGGTAACGGTTGCGCGAGTCCACAGAGACTTCTAATCGGTTGCACCGAGATTGAAAACTAGATCAACTCAGTGAACTCGGTATGACCGAAAAGGATGAATCGGTCAGACCGAAATGCACAGAGAGGTTTTTGAAGTTTAAGTCTATGACGAATCAGTGACTCCGAGTGCTCCTCACCTAGAGGGTTCGAATTTGAATTGTTCAACTTTGTGATGTAGCACGAATAGAGTTTGAGACGAGAAAAGCATAGATAGCTAGAGGAAGTTCTTAGAAATTCTTGTCCATCCATTTGGCAAAAGAAGAAAAGGCAAACAATCAAAGCAACTAATGGATGTCCTTGAATGAGAAAAGTATGCAATCAACATGCTCACGCAATAAAATGGCAAATGAAATATGTGGCAAAGCAAGCACAATCACTCTAGCATCTATCAAGCAATTGGCGATGACTAGGTCATCTATATATGAGTACATTGACTTCAGAGTCAAATGAGAACATTTGATCATAGGTCATACTCATCATTTAAGCATAAGTGGGCTTACCACTTTTACATAAAGCATTGTTGTGTTCACACAATTAGAGTTGCTTTAGCTCAATTCTTAGAGTAAATCTCCCCCTAGATGTGATATCCCCCCTAAGAGGGATGAACTAACCTTGGGTTTTGTCGATGAGACTTCATGTATATGTTGAAGATGTGGATGATCATTGTTGCTGTAGATCATTTGGAGCAATCCATTGGAGTGAGTTGCACTTTCAATACCTACATTTGTTAGTTCCACAAGGAACAAACAAGGATATCCATAGACATAGAGTGAAGCACACACATGATGATGTCCATGAAAGCATTAGATTACCTTGTCCCTTGTCTTAACAACAAGAGGGTTTGTGACTCCTTGAACTAGTGCAATATGTGGAAGTTGTTTGCACTTGTCCTTGCCAAAATGAATATGAGTGAAGAATGTTGGCGGAGTCACCCTCAAGAACTCTCTAGTTCTTCTTCATCGGGATCCACATCATCTTGATGGGAATCCTTGGGGTTGTAGATGTACTTGATGAAGTATAACTTGATGTAGTCTTGAGAACCCACTTGACCAAGGCCTTTGGAGCATCTTCAAATGCACCAATCTCCTCTTGAAGCTTGTGCTTGCCTTTTAGCTTGTGGTCTTGTGGTGGCAGATCATCTTGAGCTTGTGTCCCCTTGAAGGAAGTAGGATCATACTTCTCTTGTTGAGCAACAAATTTCGTCTTGGGGTATCGATCTTCTTCCCACTCAACTCCATTGGCATTGAACTTTCGTTCAAAACCCACACCTTGATTCTTCCGGTACCTTCCTTGCTTGCGTACAATTTCCTCAAATTGCTTACTTCCGGCAAGGCTCTTGTAAACACCTTTCTCTATAATTCCCTTCAATAAGCTATTTTCTTGCTCAAGTGTAACTTGGCTAAGAGAATCATTTGTGGAATCAAGAGAACTACTAGAAGCAACAATATTGGATTTAGCATGATTATTGTTACTACTAGAAGAAGAATCTTTCTTACTCTTGTTGATAGATTTTACTTGTGGCATGTAAGTAGACAAGAGTAAACGCTTGGCAATGTAAGAAGAAATTTTCTTCCGAAGATCATCATTGATGGCTTTTAAGAACCCATGTTGTTGCTCAAGATTGAACTTCTCAAAGCGTAGCTTCTCATGAGTTTTTAAAAGTTCTCGATGATCTTCTAAAGTAGTTTCATGAGCTAACTTAAGAGTGTTTAGTTCTTTAGTTAGATGATCAATCTCCTTCTTATCATTGTCATTCGTTTCATCTTGATTAGCATGATTAAAGCATTTTCATCATAGCATTCATCACTAGAGTTGTCAACAAGTAAATCATCATCACCTAGGAAATCATTTTCATCACTATTGAAATCAACATACTCGGGATGTGTTACCTTGGGGCCTTTAGCCATGAAGCATATTCTAATTCCTTCATTTGGTGAATCAAATATGTCATAGGAGTTGGTTGATACAAGTGTTAGACCGGCAACACCTTCATCTTGAGTATATTCGGAGTCGGGGTGATAACTTCTCTCGGAGTGGTGGTCGGAGTCAGAGCCGGATACCCATTCACCAACATGAGCTTGATGTCTTCATTTTGTGTAGCTCCTTGATGACTTGTCCTTCCTTTCCGAATCCTTGCTTCTTCGAGAGGTTCTTCGTTCATAGCGATCATCTCTACTCCTTCTCTCCCTTGGCGGTGATTCTTCCCTTTTGCTTCTCCTTTTAGGTGAGTCTTCTCTTCTTTTGTAGGGAGCCGTACACTCATTGGAGTAGTGTTCGGGTCTTCCACAGTTGTAGCAATTTCGCTCATGACTAGAAGATCTTTTGTCATTGTAGGACCTTGACTTGGAACTTCTTTCCTTGCTTCTACTCTTGTAGAATTTGTTTAATTTCTTCACCATTAAGCTTAATTCTTCATTGAAGGCTTGTTTTCTCACTTGATGATGTAGGATCATCACATGAGGCTTTGTAAGCACCACTAGACTTGTTGTGAAGCTCTTCTTTATCCTTGAGTGACATCTCATGAGAAACAATTCTTCCAATGACTTCGGTTGGCTTGAGATCTTTGTAGTTTGTCATCATTTGGATCAAAGTGCACACGGTATCATATTTTCCATCCAAGGCTCTCAAGATCTTTTTGTTGATGAATATGTCGGTCATCTCTTCACTTCCTAAGCCGGCAATCTCATTTTGAACTTGTCAAGTTGACTTTGAAGCACATCCAACTTGGATTCCTTGAAGGAGTCGGTACCTTCGTGCATATCAATCAAAGTATCCCAAATTTCCTTTACATTCCCAAGACGGCTGATTTTGTTGAATTCTTTGAGGCACAATTCGTTGAAGAGGATATCGCAAGCTTGCGCATTGTATTGCAACATCTTCAATTCTTCCGCGGTAGCTTCACGATTTGGTTCTCTCCCATCAAAGAATTCACATTGCAAACCAATACACACAATAGCCTAAACAGTGGGGTTATGTCCAAGAATATGCATTTTCATCTTATGTTTCCAACTAACAAAATTAGTACCATCAAAGTAAGGACCTCTACGGTGATAATTTCCCTCGCTAGATGCCATACTCTCCTAGGTTGTGAGCCCAAGGCTATGATCACCAATGCTATGGAAATCAAGGCAAATGGAGACCAAAGCTCTAATACCACTTGTAGGATCGAAAGTATGTCTATAGGGGGGGGGGTGATTAGACTACTTGACCAAATAAAACCTAACCTTTTCCCAATTTTAATTCTTGGCAGATTTTAGCAACTTAGCACTAGTCAAGCATTCACTATACAATTCAAGCAAGCATGCAAAGAGTATACAAGCAGCGGAAAGTAAAGCATGCAACTTGCAAGAAAGTAAATGGGAGGAGTTTGGAGGGAGCAAACGCAGTGTTGACACGGAGATTTTTGGCGTGGCTCCGATAGGTGGTGTTATCATACATCCGCGTTGATGGAGACTTCAACCCACAAAGGGTAACGGCCGCGCGAGTCCAGGGAGGGCTCCACCCATAAAGGGTCCATGGAGAAGCAACCTTGTCCCTCCCACCATGGCCATCGCCCACGAAAGACTTGCCTCACTTGGGTAGATCTTCACGAAGTAGGCGATCTCCTTGCCCTTACAAACTCCTTGGTTCAACTCCACAATCTTGACGGAGACTCCCAAGTGACACCTAACCAATCTAGGAGACACCACTCTCCAAAAGGTAATATATGGTGTGTTGATGATGAACTCCTTGCTCTTGTGCTTCAAATGATAGTCTCCCCAACACTCAACTCTCTCTCACAGATTTGGCTATGGTGGAAAGATGATTTGAGTGGAAAGCAACTTGGGGAAGGCTAGAGATCAAGATTCTTGTGGTTGGAATGGAATGTCTTGGTCTCAATACATGAGTAGGTGGTTCTCTCTTAGAAAATGAATGGTGGAAGTGTAGGCACGTTCTGATGGCTCTCTCCATGAATGAAGAATGGGTGGAGGGGTATATATAGCCTCCACACAAAATCTAATCGTTATACACAGATTCCCAAACTCGGTGAGACCGAATGGTAAATCTCGGTCAGACCGATTCAGGTCAAAATATGAACGTTAGGCTTTTCTGTGGGACTGATACGATCAACTCAGTGGGACCGATGCGCTAGGGTTAGGGCATAACGTAATCTCGGTGAGACCGATCACATGAACTCAGTGGAACCTATTTCAGTAATAGGCACATAGAGAGTTGGTCAGGGAAACTCGGTGGGACCGATTCACTCATTTCGGTGGGACCGAAATGTTATGAAAAGGAAATAGGGAGTTTGCATTGCAAACTCGGTGGGACCGATCACTCATCTCAGTGAGACCGAAATGTTACGAAGGGAAACAGGGAGTTTGCAATCCCATCTCAGTGAGACCGAGATCCTATCGGTGAAACCGAACCGATTAGGGTTTGTGGCAATGGCTATGTCAAATGAACTTGGTGGCGCTGGATGGATCAAATTGGTGGGGCCGAGCTTGACTTTTAAGTTTAGGACATATGTGGAAATGAGAAAGTGGCTGAGGGTTTTGGAGCATATCACTAAGCATTTTGAGCAAGAAAGCCAATAAGCAACACCTCATCCCCTTTTAATAGTATTGACTTTCCTATGGACTCAATGTGATCTTGGATCGCTAAAAAGAAAATGTAGAGTCTTGAGCTTGTTGCCAATATGTGTCCTTAGCATTTTGAGGGGTCCACATCTCTAGTCCATGCCATGCCAATCATTGAACTTTCTGAAATGATCATCTTGAAAGAGCATTTGTTCAATGAGCTATATTTTGTTAAGAATTGCCAAAACCACCCCAGGATTAGTTGCACTTTCACTTTGTTTTTTAATTCTTGAATCCTTGCTGGACACACCTTTTTGAGAGAGCCAAAAATTATGCTATGCTTGCTCCTATGCCTCACTTAAATTTTTGGAGCCATGGAATTGCTCTAGTGCTTCACTTATATCTTTTTGAGCACGGTGTGCTTTGTTATTTTTGAAGAAATGCTCTCATGCTTCACTTAGATTTTTTTGGGAGTTAGTAAATTTTTTAAGAAATTCTCTCTTGCTTCACTTAAATTATTTTGAGAGAAAGAAATATTATGCTCATGTTCTTCACTTATATTTGAATGAGCTTATTAAAAGCAACATATGAAATCAGTCCCAAAGTGATAGATATCCAAGGAGGATATAATAAAAACTTTCATGAAGATCATTGGACAAAATAAACTTGGTTCTTTGTAATGGTTTTGAGATATTATGATATGATATGTGAGTCATGATGATGAATAATTATGCTTTAGTAAGAATATTGGTGTTAAGGTTTGTGATCCCCTGTGCAAGCATGAAAGTCAATAGTTATGCAATGAAATTACATCCTACTTGTGGTGCATTATTCGGTGTTAGTTATGCTTAATGCTCGCATATGAGATTTTTTGTTTCTTGGTTGGACGCTTCTCAATCTTTTTGCTAGCCTTCATTTGCACTAAGTATGATCACTACTTGTGCATCCAAAACCCTTTAAACTAGTTTTGCCATATGAGTCCACTATACCTACCTATATGCGGTATTTCCATGCCGTTCTAAGCAAATTTGCATGTGTCATCTCTAATTTTCAAAATAAATTTCTCTTTTGTGTGCTCGTACGGCTCGCGAGGCGATGAGGGGTGGCCGATATTTTCCATGCTAGATGTGTTATTCTCACGATGAGTGTTTATTCACTTGTCATTGCATGAGAGTATGACAAAGGTATTAGGGATGCCCAACACCGAAATGAAAAATGATTTTACTTTATGTTGTCAAATAATAAATTCCTTGGAAAGTGTTGTTATGAAGGGCACCCATGGATACGGTTAGCCATGGAAAGTGAAAGTATGGTGGAAAAAGGAATATACTTTATTTTCTGTTTGGGAACCGCCTATGATGTATCTAGCATGAAAAGTGTTGGGAACTCTAAGTCATTTTTGTTTGTGGGAGAAGTATGCCTCCCAAACTGTTTTTATCTCTCAATTTTCGCTTTGATCTCTGGCACCTCTACAAGTCCCTACTTCCCTCCACAAAGGGCCTTTCTTTATTCTTTATGCAATTTTTATTTTTACTTGAGTCTCCATCTTATCTTATAAAGCACCAACCAAGGGGCACTATGATCATACTTGAGCATTGGGTATAGCTAGTATTCGAGTGTGTTTAATGAATGGATCAATGACTGAGCATAATGGTCTAGGGATAACTTGCTTTAGCGTTGATATTTTGAAAGACATGGTTGCTTGTTGGTATGCTTGAGTATTAAAGTCTTCATGTCAAAACTAGACTATTGCCTTGAACCATATAAAAGCCCAAATGTCCATGCTACAAAGAAAAGAATATGTGATGAACATGTTAGGCAGCATTCCACATCAAAAGAATCTGTTTTTATCATTTACCTACTCGAGGACGAGCATGAGTTAAGCTTGGGGATGCTGACACGTCTCCAACGCATCTATAATTTTGATTGTTCCATGCTATTATATTATCATTCTTGGATGTTTTACAGTCATTTTATAATCATTTTATATCATTTTTTGATACTAACCTATTGACATAGTGCCACATGCCAGTTGCTGTTTTTTGCTTGTTTTTTACATTGCAGGAAATCAATACCAAACAGAGTCCAAACGCAGCGAAACTCATTGTGGATTTTTTCTGGACCAGAAGACACAGGATGGGTCGAAGAAGTACCACAGGGGTTCCTCGAGGGGGGCACAACCCACCAGGGCGCGCCCAGGTGTGTTATGCCCACCTTGGTGGCCTCCCGCACCGCCTCTTTGCTTTATAAATACCCCAATATTCCACAAACCCTAGGAGAGTCGGCGAAAATCAATTCCAGCCACCGCAAGTTCCAGAACCACCAGATCCAATCTAGACACCATCACAGAGGGGTTCATCATCCTCACTGGTGCCTCTCGGATGATGCGTGAGTAGTTCATTGTAGACCTACGGGTCCGTAGTTAGTAGGTAGATGGCTTCCTCTCTCTCTCTCTCCCTCTCTCTCTCTCTCTCTCTCTCTCTCTATCTCTCTCTCTCTCGATTCTCAATACAATGGTCTCTTGGAGATCCATATGATGTAACTCTTTTTGGGGTGTGTTTGTCAGGATCCGATGAACTTTGAGTTTATGATCAGATCTATGTTTTTTTCCATGAAAGTTATTTGAGTCTTCTGTTGATCTCTTATATGCATGATTACTTATAGCCTCGTATTTCTTCTCCGATATTTGGGTTTTGTTTGGCCAACTTGATCTATTTATCTTGCAATGGGAAGAGGTGCTTTGTGATGGGTTCGATCTTACGGTGCTTGATCCCAGTGACAGAAGGGGAACCGACACATATGTATCACTCCTATTAAGGATAACAAGATGGGGTCTATTTCTACATAAATAGATCTTGTCTACATCATGTCATTGTTCTTATTGCATTACTCTGTTTTTTCATGAACTTAATACACTAGATGCATGCTGGATAGTGGTCGATGTGTGGAGTAATAGTAGTAGATGCATGCAAGAGTCGGTATACTAATCTTGGACGTGATGCCTATATAATGATCATTGCCTGGATATCGTCATGAATATTTGAATGTCTATCAATTGCCCAACAACAATTTGTTATTCCACCTTCTGCTATTTTTCTCGAGAGAACACATTAGTGAAACCTATGGCCCCCGGGTCTCTTTTTTAATATATTTGCCTTCGTGATCTATTTTCATCTGCTTTTATTTTCAGATCTATTAAACATAAAATACAAAAATGCCTTGCTGCAATTTTTGGTAATTTATTTTATCACACTGATACGTCTCCAACGTATCAATAATTTTTGATTGTTCCATGCTATTATATTATCTGTTTTGAATGATTATGGGCTTTATTATACACTTTTATATTACTTTTGGGACTAACCTATTAACCGGAGGCTCAACCCATATTGCTGTTTTATTGCCTGTTTCAGTATTTCGAAGAAAAGGAATATCAAACGGAGTCCAAACGGAATGAAACCTTCGGCATGTGATTTTTTGGAAGATTATCATCCTGGAGACTTGGAGATCAAGTCAGAAGATCCTCGAGGAGGCCACAAGATAGGAGGGCGCGCCCCCTACTAGGCGCGCCCCCCTGTCTCGTGGACCCCTCGAGCACCCCCGACCAAATTCTTTCGCCCATATATTCCCTCGTACCCTAAAACCATCGAATATCAAGATAGATCGGGAGTTCCGCCGCCGCAAGCCTCTGTGGCCACCAAAAACCTCTCGGGAGCCCTTCCCGGCACCCTGCCGGAGGGGGGATCCATCACCGGTGGCCATCTTCATCATCCTGGCGCTATCCATGACGAGGAGGGAGTAGTTCACCCTCGAGGCCGAGGGTATGTACCAGTAGCTATGTGTTTGATCTCTCTCTCTCTCTCTCTCTCTCTCTCTCTCTCTCGTGTTCTCTCTCGTGTTCCCTCTATGGCACGATCTTGATGTATCCCGAGCTTTGCTATTGTAGTTGGATCTTATGATGTTTCTCCCCCTCTACTCTCTTGTGATGAATTGAGTTTCCCCTTTGAAGTTATCTTATCGGATTGAGTCTTTTATGAGAACAGTTGATGTATGTCTTGCCGTGCTTATCTATGGTGACAATGGGATATCATGTGCCTCTTGATGTATGTTTTGGTGACCAACTTGCGGGTTCCACCCATGAACCTATGCATAGGGGTTGGCACACATTCTTGACTCTCCGGTAGAAACTTTGGGGCACTCTTTGAAGTACTTTGTGTTGGTTGAATAGATGAATCTGAGATTGTGTGATGCATATCGTATAATCATGCCCACGGATACTTGAGGTGACAATGGAGTATCTAGGTGACATTAGGGTTTTGGTTGATTTGTGTCTTAAGGTGTTATTTTAGTACGAACTCTTGAATAGATTGATCCGAAAGAATAAATTTGAGGTGGTTTCGTACCCTACCATAATCTCTTCGTTCGTTCTCCGCTATTAGTATCTTTGGAGTGACTCTTTGTTGCATGTTGAGGGATTATTATATGATCTATCTATGTTATTATTGTTGAGAGAACTTGCACTAGTGAAAGTATGAACCCTAGGACTTGTTTCCTATCATTGCAATACCGTTTACGCTCACTTTTACCACTTGTTACCTTGCTGTTTTTATAATTTCAGATTACAAATACCTTTATCTACCATCCATATTGCACTTGTATCACCATCTCTTCGCCGAACTAGTGCACCTATACAATTTACCATTGTATTGGGTGTGTTGGGGACACAAGAGACTCTTTGTTATTTGGTTGCAGGGTTGTTTGAGAGAGACCATCTTCATCCTACGCCTCCTACGGGTTGATAAACCTTAGGTCATCCACTTGAGGGAAATTTGCTATTATCCTACAAACCTGTGCACTTGCAGGCCCAACAATGTCTACAAGAAGAAGGTTGTGTAGTAGACATCAAGTTCTTTTCTGGCGCCGTTGCCGGGGAGGTTAGCGCTTGAAGGTATATATTTAGATCTTGCAATCGAATCTTTTTGTTTCTTGTTTTATCACTAGTTTAGTTTATAAAAGAAAACTACAAAAAAATGGAGTTAAATTTGTCTCATACGCTTCGTCTTTTTAATATTTTTCGTGAGTTTGATGGAAAGGAAAATTGTGCTCAAGTGCTAGAAGAAGAATGCTTTAAAATGCTTGGTACTAAATCTTTGAATGATGAGCATGATTGCAATGTTGTTAGTATAAACTCCTTGAATATCCATAGTACTAATGATGTTGCTCCTACTACTCAGTGTGATGATGATATTTGCTTTACTATTGGTGCTATCCATATTTTTAATGATGAGAGTGATTATGCTTATGATATGAAAGGGCCCAAGCTTGGGGAAGCTATGTTTGATGAGTATGAAATATTTTAGAATATATTTGCTGAAATTAATGTTTGTCCCAAGCTTGGGGATGCTACGTTTAATGAAGATGATATTTTTAGCATCCCAAGTTTTGATATGCAAAGTTGTTATGATGATAGCATGCCTCCTACCTATGATGATTATATTGATGAAAGTGGGTTTGGAAGAGTGTCAACTTTAGGTAGTATTGATCCCACTATTTTGGAGTATGTTGAATTTTATTGTGATGAATATGAAAGTGGATTTGGAAGAGTGTCAACTTTATTTAGGGATTCCACTATCTTGGGAGAGGTTTCAATCGATTATGATGAGAACGAAGTTGCTACTTATGATGATTATTGTGATGAAACTTATGCTATAAAAAGTAGTGAGGATTATATTTACAAATCTTGTCATGATTATGATTACCCTTTTTCTGAACATTACTCTTTTAATGTGGAAACAATTTTTAGTGTTCAAGTCTCTTATGATACTCCCACTTTTCTGAATGAGAAGAATTTTGCTTATGTGGAGAGTAGTAAATTTTCTATGCTTGTAGATCATAAAAATAATGCTTTAAGTGCTGGTTATATTGTTGAATTCATTGATGATGCTACTGAAAATTATTATGAGGGAGGAATATATGCTTGTAGGAATTGCAATAATGTCAAGTTTCCTCTCTATGTATTGAAAATTTTGAAGCTATGCTTGTTTTACCTTCCTTTGCTAGTTGATTATTGTTCCCATAAGTTGTTTGATCATAAAATCCCTATGCATAGGAAGTGGGTTAGACTTAAATGTGCTAGTCATATTCTTCATGATACTCTCTTTATGTTTCAATTCTTATCTTTTATGTGAGCATCATTGTCATCATCATGCCTAGCTAGAAAGGCATTAAAGAAAAGCGCTTGTTGGGAGACAACCCAATACTTACCCTTACTGTTTTTGTGTGTTAACATGATTATGCTACTGTATTAATCATGTTTTAGAGCTTTTGTTTCAATAAAGTGCCAAGTAGAACCTTTGGGAAGACTTGGGTGAAGTTTATGTGATCTTGCTGTAAAAAACAGAAACATTTGCGCTCACGAGAATAGCTGCCAGTTTTTACTGGAGAGTGATTTTAGATTGATTATTTTTGAAGATTATTAATAGACAAATTACTCAGGTCCAACAATTTATTTCATAATTTTTGGGGTTCCAGAAGTATACGTTTGATACAGATTACTACAGACTGTTCTGTTTTTGACAGATTCTGTTTTCATTGTGTTGTTTGCTTATTTTGACGAATCTATGAGAAGTATCAGAGGGTATGAACCATAGAGAAGCTAGAATACACTAGGTTTTACACCAATATGAATTTAGAATGAGTTCATTACAGTACCTAAGTGGTGATTTATTTTCTTATACTAACGGAGCTTACGAGTTTTGTGTTAAGTTTTGTGTGGTTGAAATTTTCAAGTTTTGGGTAAAGATTCGATGGACTATGGAATAAGGAGTGGCAAGAGCCTAAGCTTGGGGATTCCCAAGGCACCCCAAGGTAATATTCAAGGACAACCAAGAGCCTAAGCTTGGGGATGCCCCGGATGGCATCCCCTCTTTCGTCTTCGTTCATCGGTAACTTTACTTGGAGCTATATTTTTATTCGCCACATGATATGTGTTTTGCTTGGAGCGTCATTTTATCTTGTTAGTATTTGCTTGCTGTTAGTTAGATTAATGTTTTGCATCTTTAGTTTCAATAAAAAAGTCAAGGATAGCTTTGCCATGCTTATTTTGCTAGTATACATGTTGCTGTTTGAAAACAGAAAGTTTACCGCTGTTGCAAAAATTCTCTAGAAAAGTCAGAGAATGGTATAATGTTGAATATTTTTGAATATTGAGCTCTGATAAATTACTTACAGTGGGAATTTTATTTCATAATTTTTGGAGTCAGGGAAGTATTGATACTCTTGCATTCTTTACAGACTTTACTGTTTTGACAGATTGCTGTTATGTTTGCATTGTTTGTATATGTTTGCTTGTTTAGTGATTCTATTTGAGAATGGGAGTATTAAATTTGCAGAGACATTTATTATGCAATGTTGAATAATAATTTTAGTGATTTGTTACAGTAGAAAATGATAAGGTTTTGCATTGGTTTATACTAACCTATCTCACGAGTTCTTTTTGAGTTTGTTGTGAATGAAGCTTTTGATAAAATGAGAAACCATGATATGAGAGGAATTAAGGAGACACAAAAGTTCAAGCTTGGGGATTCCCAAGGCACCCCAAGATAATATTTCAAGAAGTATCAAGCATCTAAGCTTGGGGATGCCCCGGTAGGCATCCCACCTTTCTTCTTCAACAACTATCGGTTAGTATCGCTTGAGCCTAAGTTTTTGCTTCTTCACATGAGTTGTGCTATCCTTGCCATGTCATTTTATTTTGTTTTTCTTGCTGCTTGAATACAATGCCAAGATCTAAAATTCTTTAATGAGAGAGAGTCTTCACATAGTTGCATAATTATTTAGGTACTCATTGATCTTCACTTATATCTTGTCGGAGTAGTTTGTCGTTTGCTCTAGTACTTCACTTATATCTTTTAGAGCACGGCGGTGGTTATATTTTCAAGAAATTGCTAGTATCTCATGCTTCACTTATATTATTTTGAGAGTCTTAAACAGCATGGTAATTTGAAGGAAAACTATCATAGTAAGTGAATTGGATGCTATGATCAATTTGTTGCTTCATAATTGTTTTGAGATATCAAGGTAGTGATGTTAGGGTCATGCTAGTGGATAATTATGAAATTGAGAAATACTTTTGTTGAAGTTGGCAATTCCCTTAGCATGCACGTATGGTAAAACTTGTGTGACAAATTTGTTGCATGAGGTGCTCTTTTGATTGTCTTCCTTATGTGTGGCAGTCGGGGACGAGCGATGGTCTTTTCCTACCAATCTATCCCTCTTGGGGCATGCGTAGTAGTACTCTGCTTCGAGGGCTAAGTAGACTTTTGCAATAAGTATATGAGTTCTTTATGACTAATGTGAGTCCATGGATATACGCACACTCATCCTTCCACTTTGCTAGCCTCTCTTATTACCGTGCAACTTTCGCCGGTATTGAACCCATTATTTACCTTCCTCAAAACAGCCACCATACCTACCATTATGGCATTTCCATAGCCATTCCGAGATATATTGCCATGCAACTTTCCACCATTCCATTTATTATGACATGTTCCATCATTGTCATATTGCTTTTTGCATGATCATGTAGTTGGCATCGTATTTGTGGGAAGGCACCTTCATAATTTCATACATGTCGCTCTTGATTCATTGCATATCCCGGTACACCACCGGAGGCATTCATATAGAGTCATATCTTGTTCTAGCTTTGAGTTGTAATTCTTGAGTTGTAAATCCACAAAAGTGTGATGATCTTCATTATTAGAGCATTGTCTCGGCGAGGAAAGGATGATGAAGACTATGATTCCCCCACAAGTCGGGATGAGACTTCGGACTTTATAAAAATAAAAGAGGCCAAAGAAGCCCACCAAAAAGAAAAAAAAAGAGAAAGAAAAAAACTAAAAAAATAAAAAAATAAAATGAGAGAAAAAGAGAGAAGGGACAATGCTACTATCTCCTTTTCCACACTTGTGCTTCAAAGTAGCACCATGATCTTCATGATAGAGAGTCTCCTATGTTGTCACTTTCATATACTAAGTGGGAAATTTTCATTATAGAACTTGGGTTGTATATTCCAATGACGGGCTTCCTCAAAATGCCCTAGGTCTTCGTGAGCAAGCAAGTTGGATGCACACCCACTTAGTTCTTTTTGATGAGCTTTCATATATTTATAGCTCTAGTGCATCCGTTGCATGGCAATCCCTACTCACTCACATTGATATCTATTGATGGGCATCTCCATAACCCGTTGATACACCTAGTTGATGTGAGACTATCTTCTCCCACTTTTTGTCCTCACAACCACCACCATTCACCACCATAGTGCTATGTCCATGGCTTGCGCTCATGTATTGCGTAAGAGTTGAAAAAGCTGAAGCGCGTTAAAAAGTATGAAACAATTGCTCGGCTTGTCATCGGGGTTGTGCATGATCGGAGTATTTTGTGTAATGAAAATGAAGCATGGCCTAACTATATGATTTTGTAGGGATAAGCTTTCTTTGGCTATGCTATTTTGATAGGACATGATTATTTGTTAGTATGCTTTGAAGCATTATTATTTTTTATGTTTTATAAGCTTTTATCTTGTATCATTTGGATCTGAACATTCATGCTACAATAAAGAAAAATTACATCGAGAATCATGCTAGGTAGCATTCCACATCAAAAATTCTGTTTTTATCATTTACCTACTCGAGGACGAGCATGAATTAAGCTTGGGGATGCTTGATACGTCTCCAACGTATCTACAATTTTTGATTGTTCCATGCTATTATATTATCTGTTTTGAATGATTATGTGCTTTATTATACACTTTTATATTACTTTTGGGACTAACCTATTAACCGGAGGCCCAAACCATATTGTTGTTTTATTGCCTGTTTTAGTATTTCGAAGAAAAGGAATATCAAACGGAGTCCAAACGGAATGAAACCTTCGTCAACGTGATTTTTTGGAAGATTATCATCCTGTAGACTTGGAGATCAAGTTAGAAGATCCTCGAGGAGGCCACGAGATAGGAGGGCGTGCCCCCCTGTCTCGTGGACCCCTCGAGCACCCCCTGACCAACTTCTTTCGCCTATATATTCTCTCGTACACTAAAACCATCGAATATCAAGATAGATCGGGAGTTCCGCTGCCGCAAGCCTCTGTAGCCACCAAAAACCTCTCGGGAGCCCTTCTCGGCACCCTGCCGGATGGGGGATCCATCACCGGTGGCCATCTTCATCATCCTGGCGCTATCCATGACGAGGAGGGAGTAGTTCACCCTCGAGGCTGAGGGTATGTACCAGTAGCTATGTGTTTGATCTCTCTCTCTCTCTCGTGTTCTCTCTCGTGTTCCCTCTATGGCACGATCTTGATGTATCCCGAGCTTTGCTATTGTAGTTGGATCTTATGATGTTTCTCCCCCTCTACTCTCCTGTGATGAATTGAGTTTCCCCTTTGAACTTATCTTATCGGATTGAGTCTTTTATGAGAACACTTGAAGTATGTCTTGCCGTGCTTATTTGTGGTGACAATGGGATATCATGTGCCTCTTGATGTATGTTTTGGTGACCAACTTGCGGGTTCCACCCATGAACCTATGCATAGGGGTTGGCACACGTTCTTGACTCTCCGGTAGAAACTTTGGGGCACTCTTTGAAGTACTTTGTGTTGTTTGAATAGATGAATCTGAGATTGTGTGATGCATATCGTATAATCATGCCCACGGATACTTGAGGTGACAATGGAGTATCTAGGTGACATTAGGGTTTTGGTTGATTTGTGTCTTAAGGTGTTATTTTAGTATGAACGCTTGAATAGATTGATCCAAAAGAATAACTTTGAGGTGGTTTTGTACCCTACCATAATCTCTTCGTTCGTTCTCCGCTATTAGTATCTTTGGAGTGACTCTTTGTTGCATGTTGAGGGATTATTATATGATCTATCAATGTTATTATTGTTGAGAGAACTTGCACTAGTGAAAGTATGAACCCTAGGCCTTGTTTCCTATCATTGCAATACCGTTTACGCTCACTTTTACCACTTGTTACCTTGCTGTTTTTATAATTTCAGATTACAAATACCTTTATCTACCATCCATATTGCACTTGTATCACCATCTCTTCGCCGAACTAGTGCACCTATACAGTTTACCATTGTATTGGGTGTGTTGGGGACACAAGCGACTCTTTGTTATTTGGTTGCAGGGTTGTTTGAGAGAGACCATCTTCATCCTACGCCTCCTACGGACTGATAAACCTTAGGTCATCCACTTGAGGGAAATTTGCTACTGTCCTACAAACCTGTGCACTTGCAGGCCCAACAACGTCTACAAGAAGAAGGTTATGTAGTAGACATCACTCATGTTCCCACGAGATCTATTTATCCAATCTACTACAATTTTATCTATCTTTTACCCGTGAGGGATTGACAACCCCTCTCTTACGTCGGGTTGCAAGTATTTATTCTTTGTGCGCAAGAGCTGTTTAGGTGGTATTGTGTGGTTCTCCTACTGATTTGATAACCCTGGTCTCATCACCGAGGGAAATACCTACCGTTGATGTGTTGCATCATCCCTTCCTCTTTGGGGAAATGCCGATGTAGTTCAAGCAAACATCAGCGGCCTTGCGAGATGCTGCGGCCCATCACAGCCGTCGTTCGGGCGATGGCCCGCCCGTCAATCTGCGTTAGCCTCACTGCCCTGCTAAGACCGGGACTTCTTCGTGACTACCCAGCCTCCGCCCGACCCGGCGGCCTCCCGCAAAGCGGCGGCCCATCACAGTCGTTGTTCGCACGTCGGCTCGCCTGTCGATCTACGCCGGTTGTCGCTGCCCTGCTACGACCGGGACTCTGGCACCACCCCACCTCCACCGAGTAGCGTCCCCGACCTCGCGCGTGGTCAGATTGATCACCCGCCCGCCACCACGATCCACCTCATCTGCGCCGTGCGACCGACCTGGCCCGTCGGTTGCGCATGCCTCCGTAGGCCTCGTGAAGACCATCCCGAGTACAACACACCCTACACCAATCGGCCAATGGGCTGCCACTGTGCCGCCCCATCGTGCCGCAGCACCGTCGCCCAGTGGTTCTCCCTATGGCTGCATTGATCCGCACCGCCGCTACATTGCCCCTTTGGGCCATAGCGCTGCGGCATGTGGTCCCCGCCGTCGTCCTGACGCTGTTCCTGTGGTTACACCAATCCGTGCGCTGCCGTTGTGTTACGTTCAGATCATAGTGCCACAGCACGCGGTCAACCGCCACCCCGAGGCCGTCCGCTCCAGGCCATCCCCGAGGTTGCACTGGCCCTTGCATTGCCGCCACGTCGCCCCGTCAGGCTGTAGCGAGAGTGGCACGCGGTCCCTGCAACCGTTTCTACATTTTCTACTGGAACGTCGAAAGGTTCTGAAACTTTTTGCACAATTTCCATACAAATTGTTCAGTTTTTCCTAATTGTTTAGAATTTTTAGAGGTACATAAGTATGGTTAATCTTCAGATTACTACAGACTTTCTTGTTTTCACAGATTGCCGCTATAGTTTCATGATTTGTTTATGTTTGAAATCTTGTTGAGCCTCCTGTGACTTGGGTCCATAGACTTGTGATAGCATACAGTGGGTAATGTTTGCTTATAATTATACAATAATGTAACGGCAGGACATTATGGGATTTAATGTTATATGTACTAACCCCTCTAATAAAAGTTCGGTTAAGTTTCGTGTGGATGAAGTGTTCGAAGATCGAGGAGGTATTGATATGAGAAGAATGAGGAGAGGCAAGAGCTCAAGCTTGGGGATGCCCAAGGCACCCCAAGTAAATATTCAAGGAAACTCAAGCGTCTAAGCTTGGGGATGCCCCGGAAGGCATCCCATCTTTATTCGACAATTATCGGTATGTCTCGGTTTTTGTTTTGTTCACATGATATGCGTAAATTCTTGGAGCATCGTGTTCCTTTTCTTTTTCTTTTAATAAATGCACCATGATGGCATGAGATAGTCCTTGGTTGATTTATAGAATGCTCATGCACTTCATTTATATCTTTTGAGTATGACTTTATAGAATTCTTCATGTGCTTCACTTATATCATTTGAAGTTTGGATTACCTGTTTCTCTACACATAGAAAACCGCCATTTGTAGAATGATCTTTTGCTTCACTTGTATTTATTAGAGCATGGGCATATCTTTTGTAGAAATAATTAAACTCTCTTGCTTCACTTATATCTATTTAGAGAGTCATCGGGAATTGGTCACTCACATGGTTAGTCATAAAATCCTACATAAAATTTGTAGATCGCTGAATATGATATGTTTGATTCCTTGCAATAGTTTTGTGATATAAATATGGTGATATTGGAGTCATGCTAGTGAGTAATTGTGGATTGGTAGAAATACTCATGTTAAGGTTTGTGATTCCCGAAGCATGCACGTATGGTGAACCGTTATTTGATGAAGTCGGAGCATGATTTATTTTTTAATTGTCTTCCTTATGAGTGGTGGTCGGGGACGAGCGATGGTCTTTTCCTACCAATCTATCCCCCTAGGAGCATGCGTATTAGTACTTTGTTTCAAGGTCTAATAAACTTTTGCAATAAGTATGTGAGTTCTTTATGACTAATGTTGAGTCCATGGATTATACGCACTCTCACCCTTCCATCATTGCTAGCCTCTTCGATACTGTGCATTGCCCTTTCTCACCTCGAGAGTTGGTGCAAACTTCGCCAGTGCATCCAAACCCCGTGATATGATATGCTCTATCACAGATAAGCCTCATATATCTTCCTCAAAATAGCCACCATACCTACCTATTATGGCATTTCCATAGCCATTCCGAGATATATTGCCATGCAACTTCCATCATCATCATATACATGACTTGAGCATTCATTGTCATATTTCTTGCATGATCGTAAGACAGCTAGCATGATGTTTTCATGGCTTGTCCGTTTTTTGATGTCATTGCTACGCTAGATCATTGCACATCCCGGTACACCACCGGAGGCATTCATATAGAGTCATATTGTTCTAGATATCAAGTTGTAATATTGAGTTGTAAGTAAATAAAAGTGTGATGATCATCATTATTAGAGCATTGTCCCAGTGAGGAAAGGATGATGGAGACTATGATTCCCCCACAAGTCGGGATGAGACTCCCGACGAAAAATTTAAAAATTAAAAAAAAAGAGGCAAAGAAAAGAGAGAGCCCAAAATAAAAAATAAAAAAATGAGAGAAAAAGAGAGAAGGGGCAATGCTACTATCCTTTTACCACACTTGTGCTTCAGAGTAGCACCATGTTCTTCATATTCTAGTGGGAATTTTCATTATAGAACTTGGCTTGTATATGCTGATGATGAGCTTTCTCAAATGCTCGAGGTCTTCATGAGCAAGAAAGTTGGATGCACACACTTAGTTTTCAGCTTGAGCTTTCATACACTTATAGCTCTTAGTGCATCCGTTGCATGGCAATCCCTAGTCACTTGCATTGACATCAATTGATGGGCATCTCCATAGCCCATTGATTAGCCGCATCGATGTGAGACTTTCTCCTTTTTTGTCTTCTCCACTCAACCTTCACCATCATATTCTATTCCACCTATAGTGCTATATCCATGGCTCATGCTCATGTATTGCGTGAAAGTTGAAAAGGCTTGAGAACATTAAAAGTATGAAACAATTGCTTGGCTTGTCATCGGGGTTGTGCATGATGAAATACTTTGTGTGATGAGTATGGAGCATAGCCAGACTATATGATTTCTTAGGGATAACTTTCTTTTAGCCATGTTATTTTGAGAAGACATGATTGCTTTATTAGTATGCTTGAAGTATTATTGTCTTTATGTCAAATTATAGATTATTGCTTTGAATCACTCGTGTCTTAATATTCATGCCATGATTAGATTATATGATCAAGATTATGCTAGGTAGCATTTCACATCAAAAAAATATCTTTTTTATCATTTACCTACTCGAGGACGAGCAGGAATTATGCTTGGGGATGTTGACACGTCTTCGTCGTATCTATAATTTTTTATTGTTTCATGCCAATATTCTACAACTTTCATATACTTTTGGCAACTTTTTATACTATTTTTGGGACTAACATATTGATGCAGTGCCCAATGCTAGTTGTTGTTTGTTGCATGTTTTTGTTTCGTGGAATATCCAAAGCAAACAAAGTCCAAACATGATAAAAACTCACAGAGATTTTTTTGGAATATATGTGATTTTTGGGAATTGGAATCAACGCGAGATGATGCCCGAGGGGCCCATAGGACCAACGGGCGCGCCCCAGGGCGTAGGGAGCGGCCAGGACCCTTGTGGCCACCCTGTAAGGTGGTGGTGCCCTTCTTTCGCCGCAAGAAAGCTCAAATCTGGATAAAAATCGTGTTAACATTTAAGCCCAATTGGAGTTACGAATCTCCGGGAATTTATGAAACGGTGAAAGGCCAGAATCTGGGAACGCGGAAATAGAAAGAAACAGGGAGAGTGATCCAAACTCGTAGGGCTCCCGCCCCTCCGATGCCATGGAGGCCATGGAACAGAGGAGAAACCCTCCTCCCATCTAGGGGGATGTCAAGGAAGAAGAAGAAGAAGGGGGGGGGGGTCTCTCCCCCTCTCCCGGTGGCACCAGAACGCCGCCGGGGCCATCATCGTGACGATGATCTACACCAACAACTTCGCTGCCGTCACCACCAATTCTCCCCCCTCCATGCAGCAGTGTAACACCTCTTCTCCCTGCTGTAATCTCTACTTAAACATGGCGCTCAGCACTATATATTATTTCCCAATGATGTATGGCTATCCTATGATGTTTGAGTAGATCAGTTTTGTCCTATGGGTTGATTGATGATCATGATTGGTTTGAGTTGCATGTTTTATTATTGTTGCTGTCCTATGGTGCTCTCCGTGCTGCACAAGCATGAGGGATCCCTGTTCTAGGGTTTGCAATATGTTCATGATTCGCGTATGGTGGGTGGTGTGAGTGACAGAAGCACAAACCCGAGTAAGTAGGTTGTTTGCGCATGGGAGTAAAGAGGACTTGATACTTTAATGCTATGGTTGGATTTTACCTTAATGATCTTTAGTAGGTGCGGATGCTTTCTAGATTCCATTCATAAGTGCATATGATCCAAGTAGAGAAAGTATGTTAGCTTATGCCTCTCCCTCATATAAAATTGTAATAATGATTACGGGTCTAGTTATCGATTGCCTAGGGACAAATAACTTTCTTGTGACAAAAAGCTCTCTACTAAAACTGACTTAGTTGTTTATTTATCTAAACATCCCCTATCTTTTATTTACGTGTTTCTATTATCTTGCAAACCTATCCTATCACACCTACAAAGTACTTCTAGTTTCATACTTGTTCTAGGTAAAGCGAACGTTAAGCGTGCGTAGAGTTGTATCGGTGGTCGATAGAACTTGAGGGAATATTTGTTCTACCTTTAGCTCCTCATTGGGTTCAACACTCTTACTTATCGAGAAAGGCTACAATTTATCCCCTATACTTGTTGGTTATCAAGACCCCATCTTTTTACCCTTGATGGCAACAATACAATACATGCCTTTTTCACAGGGTGAGGACACCGCAAGATTGAACCCAAAACTAAGCACCTCTCCCATTGCAAGAAGAACCAATCTAGTTGGCCAAACCAAACCGATAATTCAAAGAGAAATACAAAGATATTTAATCATGCATAAATGAATTCAGAAAAGACTCAAATAATATTCATAGATAATCTGATCATAAATCCACAATTCATCGGATCTCGACAAACACACCGCAAGAACAAATTACATCAGATAGAACTCCAAGAACATCGAGGAGAACATTGTATTGAAGATCATAAAGAGAGAAGCCATCTAGCTACTAGCTATGGACACGTAGGTCTGTGGTAAACTACTCATGCTTCATTGGAAGGGCGGCAAGGTTGATGTAGATGCCCTCCATGATCAAAGCCCCCTTTGACAGGGTGCCGGAAAAGCCCCCAAGATGGGAGCTCATGGGAACAGAGGCTTGCGGCGGCGGAAAAGTATTTTGCTGGATGCTTCTGTTGGTTTGGGAATATTTGGGAATTTATAGAGAAAAAATTAGGGTTGGAGGACTCTCGGGGGCCCCACAAGCCAGGGGGTGCGCGCCCCCTCAGGGCCGGCCCTGAGGGCTTGTGGGTCCCTCGAGACTTTTTTGACCCCCTCTCCAAGCTGTGTGGATGTCTTCTGGTCCAAGAAAAATCACCGCGGAAGTTTTATTTCATTTGGACTTCGTTTGATATTCATTTTCCGTAAAACTCAAAAACAAGGATAAAAACAAAAATTGGCACTGGGCTCTAGGTTAATAGGTTAGTCCCAAAAATAATATAAAATAGCATATTAGTGCATATAAAACATCCAAAAAAGATAATATAATAGTACGAAACAATAAAAAATTATAGATACGTTAGAGACGTATCACTACACCCATGAAAGGTCCATGAAGAAGCAACCTCGTCTGTCCCACCATGGCCATCGCCTACGAAGGACTTGCCTCACTCGGGTAGATCTTCACAAAGTAGGCGATCTCCTTGCACTTACAAACTTCTTGGTTCAACTCCACATCATGACGGAGGCTCCAAGCAACACCTAACCAATCTAGGAGACACCACTCTCCAAAAGGTAATAAACGATGTTATGATGATGAACTCCTTGCTCTTGTGCTTCAAATGATAGTCTACCCAACACTCAACTCTCTCTCTCTCTCTCTCATAGATTTGGCTATGGCGGAAGAAGGATTTGAGTGGAAATCAACTTGGGTAAGGCTAGAAATCAAGGTTCAAATGGTTGGAATGGAATCTCTTGATCTCTACACATGAGTAGGTGGTTCTATCTCAGAAAATGGATGGTGGAAGTGTAGGCATGTTCTGATGGATCCCCTCAATGAGTAAGAAGGGGTGGAGGGGTATATACATCCTCCACACAAAATCCAACCGTTACACACTTTTGACTCATCTCCGTGGCACCGATTAGGAAACTCGGTGTCAATGGTCTGTTCAAAAATATGAACATTAGGAATCTCGGTGGGACCGACTGGAACAACTCGGTGGGACCAATGTGCTAGGGCTTAGGGAAAACATCATCTCGGTGGCGCCGATTGCATCAACTCGGTGGGACCAAAGTGAAGCAATAAGCAACAGAGAATCTGTCAATCCAACTCGGTGGGACCGATTGCATAAACTCGGTGAGATCAAAGTGAAAGCAACAGATCACAGAGCGTTGGCAAGGTTATCTCGGTGAGACCGAGATCCGTATCGGTGTGACAGAACTGTTAGGGTTTCTGGCAGTGGCTATGTCAAATGAACTCGGTGGCGCTGGGTAGAAAGAATTGGTGGGGCCGAGTCTGGATTTTAGGTTTGGATATATTTGGATGGATAAAGTGGCTGAGGGTTTTGGAGCAATATCACTAAGCACTTGAGGAAGTAGCCAATTAAGCAACACCTCATCCCCCTTTTAATAGTATTGGCTTTCCTATGGCCTCAATGTGATCTTGGCTCACTTAAATAGAAATGAAGAGTCTTGAGCTTTTGCCAATCTTTGTCCTTAGCATTTTGAGGGGTCCACTTCTCTATCTTATGCCATGCCAATCATTGAACATCCTGAAGTATTTATCTTGAAAGAATATTAGTTCAATGAGCTATATGTTGTTATGGATTACCAAAACCACCAGGGGATTAGTTGCACTTTCACCATGACTAACTCTGCGCCTCCTTGCGCCCGCAACTCCACGGCGTCTTCCTCGACACTGGCTACCCTGACTCGACATCGACCAGGGTGTTCTTTGCATGGCTACCTTGACCATGACTACACCACCCTACGCTCTCGGCTACTTCGACAAACGGCACAAAGGGCTAACCCCTTGCTTGAGCAACCTCATCGGTTTCCACTCCAGCCACGACCTCCATGATGCGTCGACCTTTACGGCTATGTATGTGTGTGTGTGTGTGTGTGGGGGGGGGGGGTGGTCCGTCGGCTTGCCTTCGGATTCTTCTCCAGTCTCACCGTCTGTGTCGCTACCGTTGTAACTGCGGGGGATGTTGAGTATATGATTATTAGGAAGTATAGGATAGACTAGGATTTGGTCCTGCCTTGTCTTGTACTCCAAGTTGGTCATCATACTCCTATATACATGCCCACGAGGCTTAAGCAATACAATGAACAATTCCACCAAATCCTCTCTCCCTTCTAACACTTTTTTTTAGCAAAATGACCAGCCATCATCTACTTGCACCACATGCGAAGCACAACAAAACACCGGTTTAAAATTCAATATTCTACGTGTGCAATAGAAGGAAGGTGCAGTCCCTACTTTCATTGTGTACGAAGGAGCTCCTTCTTTCAATCCATGCATATGGCAGTATAAACTTCTCAGTTTGCTTCGCATGTGTGGTCAGGCCATTGTCATTCACATGCATGCGCTGGCTCCTCCACTAATTCTCATACACATGTCCCCTATGGTCATTGTACCCCAAGTGACTCTTTATCTCTCCATCTTTTTTTGTTGGTTGCCGACCAAGGCCTGCTGCTGCTGGACAACTGTCTTCCTTGGTTTCAATTTCTCCTTCTTTGGTTGTTTTGCCCCTCCTATGAGTTGTGAGTAGTTTACCACAGACCTACGGGTCCATAGTTATTATCTAGATGGCTTCTTCTCTCTTTTTGGATCTCAATACAATGTTCTCCCCCTCTCTTGTGGAGATCTATTCGATGTAATCTCTTTTTGCGGTGTGTTTGTCGAGATCCGATGAATTGTGAGTTTATGATCAGATTTATCTATGGATATTAATTGAATCTTCTCTGAATTCTTTTATGTATGATTGAGTTATCTTTGCAAGTCTCTTCGAATTATCGGTTTGGTTTGGCCTACTAGATTGATCTTTCTTGCCATGGGAGAAGTGCTTAGCTTTGGGTTCAATCGTGCGGTGTTCTTACCCAGTGACAGAAAGGGTTGCAAGACATGTATTGTATTGTTGCCATCGAGGATAAAAAGATGGGGTTTATATCATATTGCATGAGTTTATCCCTCTACATCATATCATCTTGCTTAATGCATTGCTCTGTTCTTATGAACTTAATACTCTAGATGCATGCTGGATAGCGGTCGATGTGTGGAGTAATAGTAGTAGATGCAGGCAGGAGTCGGTCTACTTGTTATGGATGTGATGCCTATATACATGACCGTGCCTAGATAACATCATAATTATTCGCTTTTCTATCAATTGCTCGACAGTAATTTGTTCACCCACCGTAATACTTATGCTCTCGAGAGAAGCCTCTAGTGAAACCTATGGCCCTCGGGTCTATCTCTTATCATATTTGCTTTCAATCTACTTTTATTTGCATCTTTACTTTCTTGCATCTATATCATAAAATACCAAAAATATATTTTATCTTATCATACTATATCAGATCTCACTTTCGCAAGTGGCCGTGAAGGGATTGACAACCCCTTTATTGCGTTGGTTGCGAGTTCTCAGTTTGTTTGTGTAGGCGCGTGGGACTTTTGAGGAGCCTCCTACTGGATTGATACCTTGGTTCTCAAAAACTGAGGGAAATACTTACGCTGCACTTGCTGCATCACCCTCTCCTCTTCGGGGAAAACCAACGCTAGCTCAAGACGTAGCAGGTACCAGCGTGATGTTGTCCACGGTGGGGCAGGTTAGATCTAGGCCTGCTTGGCTACATGTTTAGACATCCAATTACATAATTAACTATAAATAAAATTCTCACACACCTCAATAAACAATTGCATGCATACTAAACTAGGAGAAATGATCATCTAATCATATACTTCCTGTGACGCTGTCGGCACTGCTCTGTGGCTCGATCCCTCGCCTGGGGCAGGACGAAGACACTTCCTCATGTCAACGATCCGCCCGCATACCATGTAAATACCGCATTTGTACAGTGTTACTACATTATTAACATATTATCACAGTAGGAGCCTTTCCTACTGTTCACGGTAAAAAACAATCTGCCTACATATCTCATAGCTTGTGTATGCATCTTTGACCGCGTACTTGACGTGTTCTTAATCCAGTCTCTTCTCCCAGGTATTGTGTTAGGCAATCTTGTCCTTCTTGCTCTCATCCTTTTTCTTCATGTAGTAGGGGCCGATGATGGCCGGGGCGAGGTCAACCAGAGTGTCGGTGCAACAAACCCTGGGTCTGTTGCCTAGACAGTGCACATGCGTGAATGCTAAGATTACAGCACCAAGAACAAACCAAGCAAGGAGGACCAATTCATCAAGGGGTCCAAGTGCAGAAAAGAAGATCAAGATGAGCCGAAGAAGAAGGATACCGCGAAGGGAAGAACCTCCCTTGCCGGGCAGGCGAGCCTGGTGAGGTTGGGTTTGCCCCGGAAGCGTATTCCCAGATCGTCCCAGCAGGCCCTGCCGGGGCTTGCGGAATCCAACCACTCCACTGCTCCACCTCACGAGTGACTCAAGCCACAGATCAGTGCGATGTCAATCCCCAAGATGACTAAGTGGCTGCTTTTTTCCACATGGTAGCCACTCCCTACAGCAAACACCTCCATATGCCACGACGTCGTGAGACGTGTCAAGCAAGCAGGCGCGGAGTTGGCAAATAGCCCGACAAGGGCTGCCGGGCATGCTATGATGTGACACAAGGCAGCGCATCTAATGCACCCTGTCAGCCTGCAGAGTTAGGTATGATAGCACTGTTTGCTATCTAATCAGTATGTAAAGACCGATTTGCCACTGTGGTGATCCCCTTAACCTATAAAAGGAGGCCCATGGCAACCGTAGAAGGGGTTCGCAAGGTTGGCAAGCACGACCCCTCACATACCCATACACACGTAGCCACTTCGCCTCGAGGCAACCCTACTAGGAAAGTGTGCTGCGCCCACGACCACCTTTTCCACCATCAATCCACCAAAGTAGGAGTAGGGTTTTACGCCTCACGGCGGCTCGAACCTAGGTAAAAATCGCCTGTGTGATCACTCTCGTGCTACGCTACGCTTCTCTGTTCTTTGTGCGATGTGTCCACCCCCCCGCCAAACCAAAAGGGGCCCGTAGCCCCATAGGTGGCCGTGGATCCCCCATGACATCTTTGGCGCACCAGGTAGGGGGCAGCACTTGCGCGAACATGAGAGCATTGGTAGCTCGTCATCTTCATCGCCATTTTCATTGTCGATGGCATCCGCGACAATGGCGCCTAAGAAGAAGCCCGGAGCTGCGAATCACCAGTCCACCTCAAGGGCTCCGCTGCCCGCGACCGCTAACTTCACGGGAAATGAGGGGACGCATGAGGAAGTGGACGCTGTGGGAGATGTGGTTGGCGTAGGTGGCGTTGGCACCACCGCTCCCGTGGCTGAAGTAGAAGCGAGACGCACCGGGGAAGGACAACATCAGCAACACCCCAATGGCCATGATCCGCGAGGTACAGATAGGGGGGTTATTTTGCCTGCACCCTTTTTCCTCGACGAAGGGCATAGTTGCAGTGGTGGTGCATGCCCTGGGGCGAATCACAACCCTTCGGCCGCTCCCGCCGTGGGCGCTCCCTCGGAATGGGCAGTCCTCGCCATAGTGCCCAATGGAGCCGCTGGCCCTCAAGCCCCTCCACCGCGTCACCATGCCATCCCAGCGACTGGTTTGCAACAACAAGGGCACGACACGGTCGCCACCGTCACCATCAGGAGCCGAGCGACACTTCGATCTACATCATCATCACCGATACCAAGCACTGCCTCACAGGCCATGGCGCGGGCCCAACTGCTATTGAGATTTCTGCCGGCAGCTGATCAGATGGATGAGTGGCGTGCCACCATCCAAAGTATGATTGGTTTCGCCAAAGCGGGAGGACCACAGTGGGCTGGCCCACCATGGCCTCCTCAAGCGACGACAACGGCTCGTGCGTCTGGCCGTACAGAAGTGGATGCCTCCATGGTGCAGTCCCCACCTCAGCAAGTAGTACGAGAGCCACACAAACCAAGATCTCGATAATGTCAAGACCAGCGGCAAGCCCCTGAGGGTAGGCGGAGGGAAGGCACGCGTGTCGTTGTCGAGCGGTGCCGCGACAACCACTGCCAGCCCAATGGGTGTGACGTCCCCAATGTAAACGAGCCCATGCTCGGAGATGGTGGGTGTCTACCTTTCAAGATCGGGTGCCCTGCCTTCATCATGAGCTGCGGCAAGTCCGTTGGCCGTCTGCTCACATGTTCAAGACAGAGATACCTGAGAAGTATGATGGGGGGCTAAATCCGGCAGAGTTCTTGAGCATCTATACTATCGCTGTTTAGGCTATCGGGGGAAGAGATGAGAAGGTATTCACCAACTATTTCCATTTGGCACTCAAGTCAAATATGAGGTCTTGGCTGATGCACCTACCGGAGAACTCCATCTCAACTTGGCCTGACATGTGCCACGAGTTCATTGGTGCCTTCACGGGCGGCCATCAAGAATCAGGACGACCCAGCGACTTGCAGCTTCTCCAGCAGAAAAGAAGGGGAGACTCTGCGGAAGTACTTGCAAAGATTCAACAAAGTCCACAGAAATATTCCAGGTATCCACCCAGCAGATGTGATACTTGCCTTCCAATCCAATGTGCGCAACCGCAGGATATGTTCCAAGATGAACGTTAAGTTGCCCAAGACTGTGAAGGAGTCGTATACCTTGGTGGACAAGTGTGCTCGGGTGGAAGAGGGGAGGAAGCTCCCTGGAGAAGAAGATTGCATCGACATCGACTAAGAGGGTGACGACGAGTCCACCAGTCAGAGGAAGAAGAACAAGAAGTGCAAGGATAAGGCAGTGTTGACAGTGGAGAGATCGGGCACACCTAGTACCGCCAAAAAGGCTGGAAAAGGTGATGGATCATACTTCAAGATTCATCGGACCAAGGGCCGCGATCTCCAAGATTGTCATCAGGTTGAGCAGCTCGTCAAGAAGCACAAGGCTGAGTACGAGAAGCATGACAAGGAAAAAGGTCAGAACAGCGCTGGCGGAAAGGGCCGGGGCAGTGAAGCAAATCGCCCCGGCAAGGCTCCTCGGAACCAAGGGAAACCCACTAGGGGACGATAGAAAGGAGATTGCAATGATGAAAGTGATGAAGGGGATGAAGAGGAAACCGGTGAGCAGGAATTCCAGAAGGCCACTGACGCCCTGTGCATTGACGGGGGTGCATCTTTGCACTCCTCTCACCGCCAACTTAAACATTGGGCGCGTGAAGTCAATGCCATGGAGCCAGTGGCAGGTTCACGGAAACCGCTCAAATGGTCACGCATGCCCAACATCTTTGATGAGGAGGATCATCCCGACCACACTACTGCGGTAGGGTGCTTGCCATTGTTGGTCTCACCAACAATCCGCAACCTTAAGGTCACAAAGATGTTGGTTGATGGCGGGGCTAGGTTGAATATGATTTCCCCACAAGTTCTCAGCAAGCTCCAGATAGTAGAGGAAGAGCATAAGGCCATGGGCACGTTTCAAGGAATCAATCCCAGCAGGAGTCGTCCTAAGGGAAAGATCACATTGCCCGTGACATTTGGGGGAGAGTTGAACTACCGGACTGAGAAGACTGTGTTTGACGTGGTTGACCTCCCCCTGCCGTACAATGGAATGCTTGGGCGCCCGGCCCTGGCCAAGTTCATGGCGGCATCCCACTATGCCTACAACACCTTGAGGATGCCAGGCCCGATGGGCGTCATTTCCATTCCATCAGATTAGAAAGACACGATGATATGCGTGGATAATATGCATCAGGACGCTGTCGCGGCAGAGGCCGCCAAAGCCGAAGTGCTCGCCAAGGAAAGCAAAGGAAAGAAGAAGGATAGTAAGGACGCCGGAAAGGAATCCAGTAAGTGTGCCCCTAACGAGTGCACATCACCTTTTGATGATGTGCCGGAGAGTTGCAACAGCAAGAGGACCAAGGCTGCTGCACCCCATGTGAAAAATGTCCCGTCAAGGCTGGCTAGTACTGATGGTACTTTTACCATCAGTGCCACCCTCGATGACAAATAGGAAAGCATGCTCATTGCCTTCCTGCCGGCAAATATCGATGTGTTTGCCTGGCAACCATATGATATCCCCAGTGTTCCTAGGGAGGTAATCAAGCACCACCTTGCTGTCTGCCCACATGCCCAACCCATTAAGGAGAAGGTGCGGAAGCAGGCCTTGGAGTGGCAATAGTTCATTGCCGAAGAGATCAAGAAACTTGAAGCAGCTGGTTTGTTCAGAGGAGTACTACATCCAACATGGTTAGCAAACCCAGTGGTTGTGCACAAGGCTAATAGGAAATGGAGGTTGTGCATTGATTTCTGGATTTGAACAAGGCATGCCCGAAGGACCCATTCCACTTGCCACGCATTGACCAGATTGTGGATTCAACTTCCGGGTGTGATTTGCTCTCCTTTCTGGATGCATACTTTGGGTGCCATCAGATATTCATGCCTAAGTAAGACAAAGAGAAGACCTCCTTCATCACTCCATGTGGCACATACTGCTTTGTGTGCATGCCTTTTGGGTTGAGGAGTGGCGGGTCCACTTTTGCAAGAGTAGTCCAAATTGGTTTCGAGCCACAGTTGCATAGGAATATTGAAGCTTATATGGATGATATCGTGGTCAAGACCAAGGACAAGTCGACCCTCATCTAGGATTTAGAAGAGACATTTGCCAATCTGCGCAAGATCAACTTGAAGCTAAACCCGGAGAAGTGTGTATTTGGTATTCCCTCCGGTAAGCTACTTGGCTTCTTTGTGTCCCACCGCGAGATCGAAGCTAATCCAGATAAGATCAAGGCCATCAAGCAGATCTAGGCACCCAAGACGGTCAAAGATGTGAGGCGTCTGATAGGATGCATTGCCGCGCTTAGCAGATTCACCTCCAAGTCTGCCGAGCGCACCTTGCCATTCTTCAAAATTTTGAAGAAAGCAGGACCTATGAAGTGGATCTCGGAAGTAGATGCAACATTGCAAGATCTCAAGACCTACTTGTCTTCTGTGCCCGCTTTGGTTGAAACCAAGCCACAAGAGCCATTGCTGCTGTATCTGGTAGCGACTAATCAGGTGGTCAGTGCAGCATTGGTGGCACAACAGGAAGTGGAGGAAATAGCAACCTCAGCAGACATCCCGCCAAGTGCAGAAAGAGAGAATATCCTGGCAAGGTCAGGTATGGATCATGACAAAGAGAAGCACGGCAGCGAAGGCAACCCCAAGGATGTGGCAAGGAAGAAAGTGGTGCAGCGCCCAGTATACTTCGTCGGTTCCCTATTGCAGGGGGATCGTTCCAGGTATTTTGGTGTGCAAAAGTTGATTTTTAACCTCGTCATGGCCTCAAGGAAACTGTGCCACTGCTTCCAAGACCATGAGATCATGTTTTCACACGCTTTCCCTTGCAAAGGATACTTTGGAACCCAGAGGCTATCGGCAGGATAGTGGAATGGCTCTAGAGTTATCCAGCTTTGGCCTGAAGTTTGAAAGCACGTCAACAATTCGGAGCATGGCATTGGCAGATTTTATTGCATAATGGACGCCAACCCCTGATGAGGAACTGCTGGAAACAATTATTCCTGGCAAGGAATCACCCCAAGAATGGATCATGTATTTTGATGGCGCCTTCGACCTCTAGGGTGCATGGCTGGCATGCTTCTCGTCGCTCCCACCGGGGAGCACCTGAAGTGCGTCATCCAAATGCATTTTCCTCGGGAAGAGTCGACAAACAATACAACAGAGTATGAAGGGCTCCTTGTCAGGCTCAGGATTGCCATAGAATTGGGAATTAAGAAGTTGATCATTCGATGAGATTCACAGGTTGTGGTCAGACAAGTCAACAAGGATTACCAAAGTCCATTGATGGAGGCATACACTCCAAAAAATACACTTTCGTGATGATACGTGTTTGTCACAGTAGGTCACGTTTCCTATCATGCATGTACATCCATGACAATTTTACGACAAAATCAAGATAGTCATACATGTGTTGTCGTAGAAGTGTTCCATGATATTACCAAAATTATCATCACGGAAGTGTCCACTTCCATGACGATAAATCGCGTGTCATAGAAGTGCTTTCATCAAGTGTGACCGACATGTGGCATCCACCAAAACGGGTCGTCGTTAAGCTATTGGGTTCCGGTTTGGATCCGATAACCTGTTAACAACCCAGACCAATGGGGATTTTCCACGTGTAAAATTCTCATTCGCTAGCAAATCCACACATCGGCCCAGCATTCGGGTAGTTGTCATCCAGCGAATGGATGGGACGTGCCTATGATACGTCGACATGTGTCTCGGCCCAATAGTGGCCCATTCAGGTTAAAAGGTCGGGCCTGTCAAAATAAGTGGGCCGACCCATTAGCGGCCTACTTGAGTCAGGCCCATTCACAAGCACGACGCATACGAGTTACATAGAATCGGCCCATTAAAGGCCCATTCTAGATATGACAATTTCCAGCCCATCGCCAGTTCCAGCCTGTTAATGACCCGCTACATCTTTGGGCCCAATTACGGCCCGAGCTTCTTTCGGCCTGTTAGCAGCCCATCATCAGTTCCAGCCCGTTAATGGCCCAGAACATCTTTCGGCCTTTTCTTAGCCCATTCTGCAGTTGGGCTAACTTCTAGCCCGTTGTGACTTTAGGCCTGTCATCGGCCCATTCGGCAAATGGGCCAATTCCTAGCCCATTTTGTCTTTGGGCCTGTTAACGGCCCGCACAACAGTTGGGCCTATGACTGTCCAACCTAATTTTGGATCCGTTAGTGGCCCATGTTCCACACAAAAAAATTTCAGCCCGACGCGACTTTCGGCCTGTTAAAAGCCTAGTTTGCCAATTGGGCCGCCTCTGGCCCAAAACACTTTTAGCCTCTTACTGGCCTGTAAAGTAAAAGGGCCGAGACAAAATTGACAATTATTCCGGCCAGCTAGAGGCCCGCGGGCCATTTTCATTTATACGGGCCTATCGAGCTTTCAGCCTATTAACGGCCTGCTAAGAACCGTTGTTACAGTGGGCCATATCATTTGGGATCCATTAAATATTATTTTGACCAGCCCAATTAAGGCCTGCTTTGACTACACATGTTTGTTCGTTCGGATGGCGTCTAGGAAATGTTTGGGCCCTATTTCAACGATATAGCACATTCAAATAATTGTCCTACTCTATACCATCGCCTCTAAAAAACATACACTATACAATAATGAGACTAAGGAATAGAAACGTAGAATACTCCTACACTATACAATAAAGAAATTGCAGCCGATTATACCCACTGGGCATTATAGTTCGGCACCAGTGATAATAAAGCGTACACAAACAGCAAATTACATACACTGGGAAAATAAAGCTCATACATCATGGACATGCATCAACAGAACTTACCATTTGAACTATAATCTCTTCAGAAAATAGGATTGGCCGGATTCAGATAGCACAATTTTCAGTCTGCAAAATCTCCAATTCCTTTTTGGTTACCTCAGTGTCTCCTTTCATTTTTTGACTCCTGCATCTGATACCTGCAAGTCCAGTCTCAACTTGTTGATTGCATGTTGAGAATCATGTACACGTTGTCTTCCCACCTCTAGTTGATGCTCGAGAACATCAACACATTCCAATTTCAATCCATAATCATTTGGTAACAGCCATGCCGCACTGCTGTCACATCCCTAGTCTGGTATGACCTAGACTAGCTAGTCATTTGTGCATCATATTTAAATTTCATTTAAATTTGAAATGAGGATTGGTGGAACCCTCAGAATCATTTTTGAAAATGACCCAAATAAAAATTTCTCCAAAAGGGTCCAAGAAAAAGCTCATGTTGCTCTCTGAAAATATTGGACAGAGATAAAAATCAAAACAATATTCTTAGGAGCTCATGGATATTTATTTTGGCCATTTGGATTAATTCGATAAATATTTGCATTGGAAATATATTTCTATATATATGAGATATGGTCCAAAAATTATGCCATTTATAAAGGACCTCTGGAATAATATATCTAGCTCCTGCAAAAATTGGCATAAGGTAATAAATTGATTTAGTATTTTATTAAATCAAAACAAATGTCAGAAAAATTAGAAAACAAAAATAAAAGAAAGGAGGGGCTTACCTGGGGCTCCCCCCTGTGCAGCCCAGCCGCAGCAGGCCGGCCCAGCCAGCAGGCGGCCCAGCCCACCTGGCCCCCCCTCCTCTGTCGTCTTCCTCCCCGACAGGAGGACGGCGCGTGCCCGACGCGCGCGCACCACCGCGCCTCCACCTCCTGCTTCCCCTGGCCACCTCCTGCTTCCTCCTCGTCGCCCTGGAGCGCCCCGGACGACGCCACGCAGCCCCGACCGCCCTCTCACTCTCTCCCGAACTCTTCCCCCCTCTTCTGCTCCCTCTCCCTCTCGAGCCGAGCGCAGCCGCAGCCGTGCCACCGTAACGCCGCGGCCACCGTCTCCCCCTCGACCCCTCGCTGTGCCTGCAAGCTCCGCCTCGACCCCCTCTTCCTCTCCACCGAGCCACGAGGTCCCGGACGCGCTGCAACGCCGCCACCATCGCCGTTTCCGTCGCCGGCCACCAAAGATCGCCGCGGTCGATTCGCCGCCTCCGACGCCTCCCCGAGCCCACTTCGACTGCCGCTACAACCGCGGTGAGCTCCGCCACCGCTTCCCCCTCCCCGTTTAACTGCCCGCGCGCCGTAGCACCGTTCCCCACCACGGCCGAAGCCTCTCGCCGCCGTCCATGTCGCCGTCGCCGTCTTGGCTCGCCTCCGCCCAAACTAAGCACCCTAGCGTGCTCCCGGTGCCACGAGGGTGCCGCCGAGCCCCTCAGGTGGCCTCCCCGTGCCCCTGCAGCCCGTTTCCGCTTGAAGCCGAGCTCCGGCCGCCGCCCCGAGCTTCGCTCCGGCGAGCTCCGCCGCCCCCGCAGCCTCCCGCCTGTCCCACCAGATGCGCGAGAGCCCGGGCTACGCCCCGGTGCTCTGCGACGCCGCCCCCGTGGCCTGTTTCGCGGACTCCGCCGCGTCCAGAGGTCGCCGGCGGCGAGCCCCGTCGCCTGAGCCCTGCCATGTGGGCCCGGCCCGTCGGGTGATTAGCTTAGTGCTAATCACCGTTAACTAACCCCCCCTGACACTGACAGTGGGCCCCAGTGCCCCCTAACCTTTTAATTAAACTAAATTAACCCCTGTTTAACCCCCCTGTCACTGACGTGTGGGTCCCACACGTCAGGTTTGACCCGGACCAGCCCAGTTGACCGCTGACGTCGTGCTGACGTCATGCTGACACAATTATATATTTTCTGGAATTAAAATAATTCAGAAATTCCAGAAAATGATTTAAACTTCAAAAATTCATAGAAATTCAACAGTAGCTCAGATTGAAATAATTTATATATGAAAAATTATCAGAAAAATGCAATCTTTCCATCTGTACTAGTTTCATGCATGAAAAACCAACTTATACATGCTGAATATGGGAAAACACATTATGGCATAATAAGAGACTTATTTTGGAGTTGCATTTGAACCTTTTGTTCAAATGGACTTCATTCAAATTGAACACTAGTTGCATTAGCTCTATCAGCATCCCATCCTCATGCCATGTTCATGCATCATTTTGTTGCATATGATTGTGTTTTGATTGCCGGCACCGTTCCTTCTCGATAGGTCCTGCTCCGGAGACGTTCCAGAGTACCTGTCTGTGAAGCAGTGCCTCCTCTGTTGTTTTACCAGGCAAGCAAACCCCCTTGTTCATTTCGATAAAACCCTACTCTCTCGCTCCTGCTCTCAGTTATTGCATTAGGACAACAACGATTCATATGCTACTTTGTGCTACGGTAGTTGAACCCATTCCTCTGCATGACCTGTCATTGCCACAGTAAATAGTTGAAACCCACTAGCATGTGTAGGAGTTGATTGAAGCCACTGATGTGTTCCTACCATGCTATGCCTGCTATTGCTTAGAGTCGTGTCAGGTCTGATTCATTGGGAATGAATTGGAGTGTTACGATATGTTCTGATGCTGAGAGTTAAGAGTGTGAACACGATTTGGTAAAGGTAGCGGTGAGAGGCCATGTAGGAGTACATGGTGGGTTGTCTCACTGGAACCGTCCTTAAGCCCTGAGTTCTGTGTATGTTGTCCAATGACTCGATACTACCACACATTGGGCTCCGGGCGCTCCAAGCCCTCTCGACTTATTAACCAACTTGATCTCTGTCCAGGAGTCGCAACTAGTTTCTGGTGTTTGTAGGTAGTGCTATTTTTCTACCAAGTGGCACCCGGCAGGGTGGGCTTGGGACAGACTAGGCACAAGTGGCCTGGTGTACCGAGTGGCACCCGGATGGTGGGCTCGGGAACCCTGTACACATCGTTTGGGGCCGTAAGCGACACCCCGGCCGGATCTCCTTGCGGATGGAACCCGAATAGGCGATGAACCTGGACTAGAGTCTTGTGTGGTTAGTCAGGTCGTGGCCGACACCCTCGCCAGGCTTCCGCTTGAAGGTTGCCGAGATACATGACGTGTACATGGCGGTAAGTGGCGAGAGCGTGTGTGAAGAAGTACACCCCTGCAGGGTTAACATGATCTATTCGAATAGCCGGGTCCGCGGTTATGGACTTCTTGGATGCTTACATGGTACATAGACAACTTGAAGTGGATACTATAAAATGCTCAAGACAAGTGTGAGTGCTATGGATGGCCTTCTCGTAGGGAGACGGGGATGAATCCATAGTAGTGTATTGTGTGGTGATTAGTGGACTCGTGTACGTTGTTTCACCTCCAGAGTTTCTGGTAGTCGTAGAGCAGGATAGCCACAGAGTCAAAGCTGGCTTGCTGCAACTAAACCCCACATTACTCTCTTGATACAAATGCATGTATGATAGGATCTGATGTAAGTCTTGCTGAGTACCTTTGTACTCATGTTGCTTTATTTATGTTTTTGCAGCGGAGACTTCGGTCTTACTAGGGTTCTCATGGACTTCGACTAGTAGCTAGTACCTCAGCTACGATCTTGATCAGATGTTGTAGATAGTCAGGCTCTTCAGCCTTTTTCATTTGTAGATGTCTGTACCCAGACATGTAATGCTTCCGCTTGTTGCTTGTATGCTCTGTATGATGGGTTTTGTGACCCCTGTTTGCAATAAATACTATGATGGCTCTTCTGAGCCTTTATCTATTTGAGTTGTTGAGCTATGCTGTGATGCCATGTTGTACAGCACATACTTGCATGTTATGCGTACGTGTAATGTGTATTGCTATGTGTGGGATCTGACTATCTAGTTGTTTATCCTTAGTAGTTCTCTCTTACCGGGAAATGTCTCCTAGTGCTTCCACTGAGCCCTGGTAGCTTGCTACTGCTCCGGAACACTTAGGTTGACCGGCATGTGTCCTTCTTCGATCCTGTGTCTGTCCCTTCGGGGAAATGTCACGTGATGAATACCGGAGTCCTGCTAGCCCGCTACAGCCCGGTTCACCGGAGTCCTGTTAGCCCAGTGCTACAGCCTGGATTCACTCGCTGATGACCGACACGTTCAATGCTGGGTCATGGATGCCTGTCCCTGTAAGTTAGTGCCACTTTGGGTTTACGACTAGCCATGTCAGCCCGGGCTCTTTATCATATGGATGCTAGCGACACCATCATATACGTGTGCCAAAAGGCGCAAACGGTCCCGGGCAAAGGTAAGTCGACACCCGTGGGGATACCGTGCGTGAGGCCGCAAAGTGATATGAGGTGTTACATGCTAGATCGATGTGGCATTGAGTCGGGGTCCCGACAACTGCTCGCAGATCTTTGTGTTGATGTCACATCATCCTGAAATGTTTCTGTAAGTATAGATGACTAGGGCAAAAATATAGTTACAACAATGAAGCGAGCAAGACAGACAATTTTGTACATGGCAAAACATGACTAACAATAATGTTACACATCATGAAGCATAAGCAGGTGATATTTTAAAAATTATAAAAAATGGTAGTCTGTTCAGCCCGCATACAAAATCTCTCTTAGCTCACTAGAGGAGCATGATGTTGGGTCCAAATCCAAAACACAGACATGTCACAAATTTAGACAGCACGATGCATATAAGCAAGCAGTTGGCCATTCTGTAGCTCAATTAAAGGCTTAGGGAGCATAATGAACAACAGAGGGATTCATACAAACCTACTACAGCAAGCAAAACTATGCAATCGTTAGCCTAGTATAAACTAGATTGTGAGCCTCATGCAGTAATAGTTGGTTAATAGACTTCAAAGCTTCAGGCACACTTCACCAGAAGAATTAAATGGCAAGGCATTTAATTATGTCAACTAATAGTTATACAAGTACCCAACATCCGACATCATTGTTTGGTCATCTCATTAAGTGAGGACAAATAAAGCAATTGAAAAGAGCAATTTAACTATGCTTGAAACAAACAAGCAATTCAACTGTTGAGTTGGCATGCCCGCCTCAATAACATCCATGGCCTAACTACATTTAATATATAAAGGAACAAGTAATGTAATATTGTTTGCCCCCTATGAAGTATCTCAACTAGTATGTAATCAATATCCTAGTAATGATAGTGAGGCTAATGATGTGAATATGCGTTTGGTTATGACATTTATGACATCGACAACTCTACCATGGCAGGAAGCAGTTTCACACTGTTCACTAGTATAAGATGTTTTAGATATTTAAAAGTAGACTACATCCCTAATGAGTGAACAGACACATTAAAATGTGTTTACATACATCCGATTTACAAAAAAGTTAGAACATCATGTAGTAGTGAGTGGAGGGTTTTTTAATCAATGGCCCAATGACTGGGTTACAGGTGAAGAACCCTACGCAAGCACAATGTCAGACAAATAGGATGTGCTAGTAATTGTAATACAATGTGACTTACCTTAACTAGTTGAACAAGCTCAGCGCTCCTCCTCCTTCTCTTGCAAGGCTCCTTCCTAACATCTTGTACTTGGAAATCCTCAATCTTATCTTCATTGCACCCCCTCTGCAAGGTGACACAAACTAGTTACTGGTCTCCTTGGAAGATAAATATGCATAGTTTCCAGTCTATGAACAACACAAAAGGATGATATTATAACAAAACAGCACCACATAATGAAACATGCCACATCTCTTGCACAGAATGAAATGAGCATTTACTATGTGTGCATTATGTAAAAACTAGGCATACCTTCGAACTGGATCTCCAGGTACTCTTGGAGAGCCTACTTTAGTGTACAACCAAACCTTTATGTCACCTATGAGTTATACAAGCCCCCACTACAGTAGCCCTTAGTGTTTAAATTGTTGACAAGCTCTATTAGGTCAAGAACAACAAGTAATCAAAGCAAACAGTCCTAGTATGGCTGGCTGATACAAACAAGCAATTGAACAGATGTGTGAGCAAATCTTACATATCAAGTAAAGAATCATAGAAGGAGGCTTAAAGGCCATCACTTGACTGACCAGATTTAAGGGGCATTTAAACATCATGTGCAACGTATGAACTAACATAAACATTGCATATTTTAGATTCTATAATGAAATGCACATGTATTAAGTTATGCCATGTATGATGATGCCTAAATGTACACTATAGCAGGCAGGAGTGATTCATCATTGCACACACAATTGAATTGCAGGTTAAGGGCTAGTTCTATTTCACCTTTTCAGAGCTTATTGTCAAAATAAGCCATAAAAGATGTAAAGAAGTCATTTTTGAGTTCTGGGCTTGGGCTTAACTTATTTTGCTTTGGAGGGGTGTGTTTCGGATAGAAGCTCACTAAAAATTAAAGGGAAGGGGAATCGTGAAAGGACTATGTTGTCTGTCTATATTACACTCAAAATGCCACTGCTCATGCCCGCGTCACACCTGACCTCAAGTAAAAACAAACACGCAAGTGTTCATTGCTCTGCCCGCTTGCATCTCCTCTCCCCTTTCCCTCTACCTCGATCACCTGCCTGCAGCGCTAGGGTTCCTCCAGTGAGCTGTCGCCACTGGTCCAATCTGGCCTGGTCCTCGACGATGCTCTATCCAGCTAGGCTACATGGCCGACGGGTTGGGCCAAATATCCCCGGCTGCCCCTCCCTCTGGCACCACCCCTCATTCTCGTGGTCTCCAGCAGCTGCTCCGCTATGGTCCGTCCAACGCAGTACTTTGGCACACTACAAAAAAAAGACACATCCGTGACATTTTGGGCCGAACAATTTTTTTCCTGTCATACATATGACACTTTTATGACGATAATTGTGACAAAACCCGGTATCATCATAGATGTGGTGGCCTCCTACTTCTATGATAAAAAATCATGACAAAAAATGGGCTTTTCGTCCTGGGCGGGCCGGAGACGCAGCTGCATGACATTCTTTGGGCCGTCCATGATGGAAAAAACCATGGTAGAAGCGAGGGCGAGGAAAATTTCAGGGAGTTCCCTGTTACGGTGGGAGGTCGGGGGTCAAGCGATGCGCGTTTCTCTCGTACATGTACGCACGTGTGTGCGAGGCGTTGGCTCTAACTGAACTCGAGCGAGGCGTTGGGCTCTAACTAAACCCGAGCGATTGCACTGCAGGCTACGCGTTACTGAACCCGAGCGATCGATCGATGGCTGATAGCTGAACCCGATCGAGCGATTCCTTCGCTACTGCTGCTAACTGAAGCTGATCGATTGGATGAACGGTGAGCGTTGCCGGGGAGGGGGGGTTGGATGAACAGTGAGCGGTGGCGTTGCCTCTGGATGAACAGGACCCCGTGGTGTGGTGGAGGGCTGGATGAACAGTAGACGATGGAGGGGTGCCCGTGGAGGGGTGGTTCAACAGGACCCCGTGGTGTGGAGGGTTGGATGAACAGTAGACGATGGAGGGGTGCCCGTGGAGGGGTAGTTGAACAGTAGCCGATGGAGTAGCATGCGGTGGAGGCTGGATGAACAGGAGCCCGTGGATGAACAGTCGCAGGTGGAGGCTGGAGAAGGTCGATGGTGGATGAACAATAGCCCGTGGAGGCTGGAGGAGGTCGACGGTGGAGATGAACATTATCCCGTGGAGTCCCGTTTTGCGGTACGCCACACTCCTCCCGATGAACAGGACCCCCGTTTCGACCGTAGCGCTCCAACACAAGTCCGTTTCATCCGTTTTGCGGTACGCCACACCCGTCCTGATCAACAGGACCCCCGTTTCAACTGTAGGAGGTCCATTTCCTGCGTTTTGCGGTACGCCACACCCCTCCCGATCAACAGGACCCCCGTTTCGACCGTAGGAGGTCCGTTTCCTCCGTTTTGCGGTACGCCACACCCCTCTCGATGAACAGGATCCCGTTTCAAACGTGGCCGGTCGAACACAAGGCCGTTTCCTCCGTTCTGTGGTACGCCAGGCCTTGTTTCCATCGCCTGTTCCGTCCAAGCACTCCCGATGAACACGACGACGCATTCCATTCCGACCCAGCCGGTTGGCCCCCCATGAACACGACGACGACGCTATTTCTCTGTTCCGACCCAGCCATGTACACGAGCCCTGACCGTACGTATGCGCGAGTAGGCGTTCGAGCCCCCGCCCGTATGTACACATATGTGGCCGTATTTTCTTTCTTGCGCACTGGCCGCTGTACGTACATGTACATGCTACGTGCGCGCCTCTACTATGACACGTGCGCGCCTCTACTACGACACGTGCGCGCCTCTACATCGGCCAATATATATGTATGTACACGTTCGCGACCAGAATGACAACACTACGTATGCTTCGACTAGGTGGGTCCCGACTGTCAGGCACTTCCTTGCGTGCGAAGATGTAGCTGGTGGGTCGCAGCAGTCGGGGGGAAATGTTTTTTCGCAAAATACGGTGGCCCGTCCAGTGGGTCCCCGCTGTGAGGTGGAGGAATAATTATTTTTCGCGTAATAAGGAGGCACTTCCTTGCTGCGGTCGTGGACCCAGCTGTCAGCCTCTCCATGTACAGTCCACGTCCGATGGAAGCCGTTCCTTGACCACGTTGACCATGCCACGCCGAGAGCACCAGGGTGATGGACGATGGCAAGGCCTAGGAAGGGGACGACGCGGAGCCAGGGAAGACGCGGTAGTGGATGCCCACGCGTAGAGGAGTACGAGGGTTCACTGGTTCGCTGTGGTGTGAGGCTGCTGTCGCCGCAGAATAACAGGGGGTGTGGGTGAGTAGAGGGATGGCCTGGCCAGCGATAGGAGTAGTAGGCGGCGGTGAGGCCTCCGCTGCATCGCAGCCGGCCACGGGAGGTAGGAGCACGAGGCACGACCGACGCTGGTTTGGGCGGCTGGAGCAAGAAGACCAGAGGTTGAAGAAGCACTACGACCGTTGGATGGACATCGTACGGTCACTGGAGCTAGAATCATGCATATTGACTAAGTTGACAAAGACCTCCGTCCCCGTCAACTTACTAGGCCCACAAGTCAGCCTGCCACTATACTGGGTCCCAGCTAACAGGGGGAGTATTCATTTTTTGTGCGTAATAAGGAGGCACATCCTTGCGTGCAAAGATATAGCTGGTGGGTCCGAGCTATCAGCGGCCGTAACATTTTTTTCACAAAATACAGAGGCCCTTTCGGTGGGTCCCTGATGTCAGGTGGAGGAATAATTATGTTGCGTGTAATAAGGAGGCATTTCCTTGCGTGCGGCCGTGGACCCAGCTGTCGGCCTCTCCACGTACAGTCCACTTCAGATGCATGTCGGTCGTTGACCACGTTGACCAGGCCGCGCCGAGAGCACCAGGGTAGTGGACGACGGCGAGGCCTAGGAAGGTAACGACACGGAGGCAGGGAAGACTCGGCAGTTGTTTCCCACGTGGAGGGGAGTACGACTGTATGAGGGTTTACTGGTTCGTCTGCCGTCGCCAGAGAATAATAGTAGGTGTGGGTGAGTAGAGGGATGGCTAGGCCAGCGATGGGAGTACGATGGGGCGGTGAGGCCTGCGCGACAGCACAGCCGGCCGCGGGAGGGAGGGAGCAGGTAGACCCACCGGCGCTTGTTTGAGCGACTGGAGCAGGAAGAGCAGAGATTGAAGAAGCACGACGGTCATTGGATGGCCGTCCAACAGTGACTGCTTGTGCGTCAACCTTTTTTTAGGAAAGCCTCAAATCTGTGAAAAACAGCATACAGCCCATCTGCCATTATTTCTAATAATTTATAGCTCATTTGCTAATTCTTAAGGTTTTTTTGGAACCCATATTCTTTTTGTTAGCATTACAACCCATATTGTGGCCACAGTTAAAAATTTATACGAATTTTTGCATATTTCGGTGCGGTCCGAACTGTTTTTAATCCCGAAATTTCGACTCACATTCAAACTAATTTAAAAAAATGTATATCAATATAAAATCCAACAAATTCTCCACGCACAAAAATTAATGTAATTTAAAATCTCGAAATGAAAAAAAGATATTTGAAACTAATTGCCGGTTTGATGTGTTTTATAAATTTACAGCCCATTTCTCATTACTGATGGGCCATTTTCTCGGCCAGCCGAATGAAAGCTCTCCTCGTCTTGAAAGATTTGCAGCCCAACAGGCCTGACAAAGCGACTTACTTGGCAAATCACAAAAAAACTGGGCTGTGGCCGTGGACCCAGCTGTCAGCCTCTCCACGTACAGTACTCTTCCGATGGAATGTCGTTGACCACATTGACCACGCCACGCCGAGAGCACCAAGGCGGCGGACGACGGCGAGGCCTAGGGAGGGGACGATACGGAGCCGGGGAAGATGTGGCAGTGGATGCCCACGCGGAGAGGAGTACGACTATACGAGTGTTTACTGGTTCGTCTGCCGTCGCCGGAGAATAACAGCAGGTGTGGGTGAGTAGAGGGATGGCTAGGCCAGCGATGGGAGTATGGTGGGGCGGTGAGGCCTGCGCGGCAGCACAGCCGGCCGCGGGGAGGAGGGAGCAGGCAGTCCCGCCGGCGCTTGTTTGAGCGGCTGGAGCAGGAAGAGCAGAGATTGAAGAAGCACGACGGCCGTTGGATGGCCATCCAACAGTCACTGCTTGTGCTTCAACCTTTTTTTAGGAAAGCCTCAAATCTGTGGAAAACAGCATACATCCCATCTGCCATTATTTCTAATAATTTACAGCCCATTTGCTAATTCTTAAGGTTTTTTTGAAGCCCATATTCTTTTTGTTAGCATTATAGCCCATATTGTGGCCACGGTTAAAAAATTATACAAAAATTTGCATATTTCGGTGCGGTCCGAACTGTTTTTAATCCCGAAATTTCGACTCACGTTCAAACTGAATTTAAAAATAAATGTATATCAATATAAAATCCAACAAATTCTCCATGCATAAAAATTAATGTAATTTAAAATCTCGAAATGAAAAGAAAGATATTTGAAACTAATTGCTGGTTAGATGTGTTTTAAAAATGTACAACCCATTTCTCATTACTGATGGGCCATTTTCTCGGCTAACCGAATGAAAGCTCTCCTCGTCTTGAAAGATTTGCAGCCCAACAGGCCTGGCAAAGTGACTTACTTGGCAAGTCACAAAAAACTGGGCTGTGGCCGTGGACCCAGTTGTCAACCTTATTTTGCATATTTCGGTGGAGTCCAAACTGTTGTAATCCTGAAATGTTAAACATTTTTTAAGAACTTATTGATTTGCCAAAAAAAATGTTTTTGTTTTTGTAAGCAAATAAGACGGGGGACAATTGAGTTGGTTTAAGGGAAAACCAGTGATAAAAAAATCAGCGCTGGGTGGGAAAAAACAACAAAAATAAGGATGAAAATATGAAAAGGGAATTTTATGTGTTTTCAATATAATGATACGTGTATATGAACTAGTAAAACTATAGGTAGAGATTAGAAAACGGATGTAGGACATGCGTTTCAAGAGGAAAATAGAACTGGGCTGTGTGTTTGATTCAGTAAAAAAAACTGCCTGCAGATGTTGTAAGACAAAATATAACTAATACTGGCGGGCTAGAGGCCAGTAGATACCTGCTGGATCTTTGTGCCCCGTTGTCGTCATGGGCTGGGCCTGGTAAAAACAAAACCAACCCTGGGCAGTCTACAACCCAGTTGAAACTTGCTCGACCTGAAAAAACAATATACGTGCTCAATAAATGAGAGAATTCTGCAAGTAGAGACTGATAACTGGGATGCAGCACGGATATTGTTTTTTATCGTGATAATAAGTGCATGTACTTGTTTCGAAAAAAATGGAGAACTGGGAATTCGAATGGCAGGTGCTTATGTTACCCATCAAATAAAAATCAGGTGCCTGAAAATTCGTTTCGAAACAAATGATTCAGCTTTATATCCACGTCGACCCTCGGCATGATGGTTGGAAGCAAATGCAAGTTCATACCAAAAGATCATTAACAACAATACCAACTTGCGGATGACAAGGTAGTACAACTACCAATACCAAACTAACTTATAATCTTTTTACTCCTGACCCTAGTGTTCGTCTGGTAGAAAATCTTGTAGAGGACCAGCTCCCGCTCCTTCTCTTGCTCCAGGTCCCCGAGGTGGTATTGGTGCATCACCCAGTTGGTCCTCTGCTGGTCGAAGTTCTTGTTGGTGTGCAGCACCAGAACCTTTTTTGCTGCCCGTCTGCCGGCCGTTGACCATCACCGGCAAGGTATTGCCGGTCTTGTGCCACATTGCGTGCATGCCGCACTCCGACTGTATCTTGCGACACGTCCATGTGCCCCCTTTGAACGCCCTGGAATTGCGCTGGAAGAAATGATTTCTTAGGCCACTGAGTGTGATACCTGCAATATTGTGGAATACAGGTTTTAGTGTACGTAGTTGGCATTTTCATAACATCTTTGGCATGTTGCAGTCACTTGTTTCACTTTTTATTAACTGTCAAATTGTAATTGCTTCACCAGGTCTACGTCTAAAAAGAAAAATAGAGCTACAAACAAAGGAATATGTTTGTGCAAGTAGACAGCCGATCGGTGTCTTACCTGGAAGTTTCTCAGGTTGGGTGTAGCATATGCCGTGCTCGCTGTTGATGGTTGGTATGAACAAATCGATGAGAGACTGAAATCCCGCGCTGTCAGCACTCACTTTGGCCTCAAGGTGCTCGATCAGCTCCTAATCCCTGGGATCGAACTTGACGCCAGTCGGCAGCACCGGCCAATCCTTCTTCGACTTGCATCGGTAATTCCAGTTATATGGTACTCAATGTATGATCAATCGACTATTTTAAGTGAATGATGAAAGATTTCGACAGATAAGTGGTACTCCAAATCTGAAGTCCAGAATACCCGAACACGCCGCCGGGATTCTTGTGTCACCTCACACGCAGCGTGTTGTCACGTCAATTCAATGTGTGGACATGATGAATAATTTGATCGACGTATACTAGTACTGCTACTGTACTACTTACTAGTCGTATTTAGTGTCACAATTTATACATAGGTTTAACTAACAAGTACGCACTTGAAGCCTAACTGATATATATACACATATATATATATATATATATATATATATATATATATATATATATATATATATATATATATATAGGCAAAATTGTGTCTACAATAGCTTGCTGCGGAAATAGCTATCTCAGCCGCGAACCCGTGTTCAGTGATTCGTGCTATGCGGAAGGTGGAGAAAATGCGAAGTGATTTTGGATACTTTCCGCGGCCCGTCTTGTAGGTAAAGGCTGCTCCCGTGGGCCAGCCTCTGGTGGTCCATCTATGCATCGTGCAGGTTTGAGAGATGGGTAGATGCATGTGGCAGTGAACATGCAGCCCGGTGGAACCTCTGGTAGAAACGGAAAACAGAAACAGGCTGACATGAGGCAGGAGTGGATCACGTGACAAACCTTTGGCCCATGATTTCTCATCTCTTTTTTTTTGCGGGGGAGATTTCTCTTCTCTCGAAAAAGAAGTATTTGGCTCACGGTTGCGGTTGTATTGTGTGCTAGATAAATTTAGAGATGTGAATATAGTAGACAAATCCCGCAGGCAGTACTGGCCGTTAATAGGGATCCTGCTAGAAGAAGCAGCAGCACCGGTCGTCATTATCGATGTTCCCGCAAAAGCTAAGTCAACTCTTCGGACGGGATAGTGCCTCGATCCGTTTGGGCGCGCGGACGCACTAGAACTGATCTTCACGTGTCTGCTTTCATGGATGTCTTTAGCACAGTTTTCCCCGGAGACGGTTCTTCAAGCTTAGCAATACTCGCCCAGTTCTAATGGCAGAGCTCCATGAAGAAGGTTCATGATCATGTTTGGTTGTGGGACGACAGACTCAGTGTGGTTCTACTCCCTCCCCAATGATGCGTTGGAAAAACATGCCATTGGAAGCGTATTGATAACCACATAATTTATTCAACTAGGATTTGGCCGCGTCATGGCTACAGCTTTAGCATCCGTTGTTAGGTTCAATGGGCATATCGGGCCTGCGGAAATCAAAAGACATTAATCACTCGGTACAATTTTTAAAAGCGTGCGTAGACGTTGTGAATATGTATGTGTCGTCTTCTTTCTAGCTAGTTTCCTTTCCACATATGCCATCCAAACTTATAAGTGACGTGCTGATTGTGTGATGATCCTCGTTTATTCAAAGAAGATTACATACTCTGCGGGTTTTTTTTGAGTACTTGTTGTTGTTGTTGTTGTTGTTGTTTCTGCAGGGGATTGTTTAGATACTACTCTGATGTCCACCACACTAGACACGGATTTATATCAGCCAGTTAATATCAGGCTGCATTTTTTTTACAATTCAGTCAATTTGAATAAGGGACTCATTATTTATCAACTGCCTCCATTTAAAAAAAATTGGATAGTTTTCTTCTAGGCCCGCCATAGACTTGTCCACCAAAATCGGCCTAAGCATCCCCCCCCCCACCCGCGCCCTGACACGCTCGCCTACCATGGCATCCCTTTAAACGCTCTACTCTACTCCGGTCACCCCCTCCCTTCCCCTACGATAGGGGGAGTTGGCTCCAATGAAGAACCGCCAAATCAAAGGGTGGTACCGAACAGTCAACTCCAAGCTTGGTGCTGAACATGTCGGTCAAGACCAATGGGGAGAGCTGGTCGCCATGGAACCGATGATACCATATCATAGATCTGGTTGATGCAAATCAGAAGAACCGTTAAAGCCACATGACGGAACCAACAAAAGTGAGGAGTCGAGGCGATCCGAACGATGCAAATCCGAAGAACCGATGCAACTAAAGCGAGGAACTAAGGGGATCCGAACGATGCAAATCCGAAGAACCGATACAACTAAAGCGAGGAACCGAGGGGATCCGTACGATGCGAACCCGAAGAACCGATGCAACGGAAGCGAGGAACCGAGGGGATCCGAACGATGAAAACCCGAAGAACCGATGCAACGGAAGCGAGATCCGAACGATGCAAACCCGAAGAACATCCTACGCAGGTTCCTCCCTGACACGCTCGCCTACCATGACATTTATATATGGCTTCTGCACATCATCTCCATCATCATTATCAGTACATCCTACGCAGGTGAGTTAGGATGCACTTGATCCTAGGAAGGTATATACTATCCTTCAAACCAGATGAGTGCTTCAAACTAACAACATTACATAATATCCAACAAAAGAGGATCGTGCTACAGTAGCAGAATAAATGGCTCAGTCTAGATATCAGCACGAATCAAGTTGTGCATATTTGCTGTTGGCATGAACCACATCGCCGCATGTCGGGTTTGCAAAAGCCACCCATCGCATGGAAGATTGATGCCTTTCACACACTGAAGATTATCTGGCAACAAGCTATGTCGGCGAATCTCTGGATATGGTGATTCATGAAACCCATGGTATGATGTGTAAACATAGTCCCCCCTCACGAATGGAAGTTGCATAGCACGGTAATCATCACCGGTGATATGATCGATGATTGCTTGGATGATCGGATAATTGAGCCCGAGGAACAACGAGTGGTTGCCGAGGATGTAAACCCGCCTCCAGTTGAATAAGCCTGGCCCAATGGAGCTGGGATCTTTCTCGAACACGAAGCAGCCATAGCCATCAATGTCACGAACGCCCCACGCATTGTACTGCATGTGGTTTGATATAATGGTTTGGTCAATTTGGTACGTGCGAATGAGCATCAAATGACCTCCGTCAGCTGAACGAGCGATAAACCACCACCCATCGGCTGGTACGATTCCAGGTCCTGGAATCATGAAGGCCAGCACATTTGCATCTGCTGCAACAATTCAAATTGGAGACCAAAAGGACAAAAATAAACAATCATGTTCAGAGTATGTGTGGAATTAAGATTATTATAACAGTGACACATATCATAGACAGAGAATTGCAATGCCGTGGTCATAATCGTACCCCAAGTTAAAAAAATAAGCCAATGGCTTTATATTCTAGCAATATGTCATGGTTCAAACATCATGTAACAATGAGAGGAAAACAGCTATGACAGCGCCTACTCATATTCTACCATAGCACTTACTACTACTGTTCTCATATCAACTCTAAGCAATAACATGCGTTGTTATAAAAATCTTGTAAACGAGAATAACATATAGCAATCATGATGTTATGCTCATAATATGTATTCTAACAATAATTAGATGCCAATTGTTCTCATATCAACTCTAACAATAACATGTGTGGTCATAAAAATCTAGGAAATGAGAGGAACATATAGCAATGATGTGGTTATAGACATGCTATGTATTCTAAATTTGTAACAAATGAACAGGCAGTCGTATTCATAAGGTAAAGATGAGATGAGATAGAACAATTACACGACGATATATTCCACCAGTATAGGCAGCCAATCTATGCGTCGACCGCGTAAACGATGTCATCATGCACTATAGCATCAGACATAAATGTTGCCTCAACAGGATTGATGATGAGCCATAACCATGTATGGCGATCGGATTCCAGATAGACTAATCCCATGTTGAACAAGGCAATGAGCTTGTAATCCATGTAGTCTTCTGATGGTGTGGGCACTTCGCAAATTACAACTTTCTGCAACCAGAGGTCGAGCCAAAAGCTTGACGCGTCTCGTGCGTAGTAGGTAGGAGTGTCCGGCGGGCCGCAAGGCTCGATGGCGGTGGTATCCAATGATGGAAGGGTGATCTCTTCGCTGGGTGTAGATATCCACGAGACGCCACATACTACCAGAGTGGTGGATGAGGATGATCCAGTTGGCCTTCATGCCCGCCTAGTAGTGGCCGCGCATGAAGGACAGGTGGACGGGTAGTGGTAGCATGTCGAGGGGCACCACAGCAACCTCCGTAGGATCGTCAAGTCGGTGTCTAGGCCACCTGCGAGGATCGGGCATCAACAAGCAGGGTGTCTTGAAAAGAGCCGGTCGGTTGCAGACGAGTAGACGGTACAAAGACACCGAGCATGCGGCCAGACGGACGGTGCTGAGTAGGTCCATACGACTACAGATCTGCTCCAGGAGAACATCGGGGAGGGAATTCCAATCGCGGCTCTGCATGTCAGTCGGTTCTGCCATTAGGGTTTTCGGTGCCTACGAGCCAACGGGGAAGTGGATTCGGGCGGGCGAGCGAAGAAGCTTCTCCTCGTGTGGCCGAGCAGTGAGCGGGGGGATATGGTACACGCGAGCTACCAAGGAAGATGGCACGGGCGGGCGAGCAGTGAGCGGGGGTAAATGGTGTGCGGCCGACGATGGGGAAGAGAGGAGGAAGAAGAGTGGAAGACGGGGAAGAAAGTGCATTAAATCTCAATTCTACTAGTACTACTACCATGATATACCGTCCTTCGGAGTGTAAATAGTTACACCGATGACATGTGGGTCTACCACAAGAGGGCCCGTATGTCAATTATGGAGGACAAAGGTGCGTAGGCGTATTTGCGGAAGCGTGCTCTACTAGCAAACATGATGGCAGTACTGGGTAAGGCTGATTTAGTAACACCAACACACTGGTTCAGCCTATTAATTACGTGTCCCATCTGCTGCAGCGTGTATTGTCACTTCACTGCGAAGACTAGTTAAATAGTTCTCTCTGACCGAGATGGGGAATAATGGATCGCAAGGACTTCCTTTCTACAGTATCCCTATGCCTCTACGCTCACTTCACTCATTTTGCTTCGTACCTAGTCACTTGTTGAAATCTGTAGAAAGACAAATACTTCGTATTTGGGAACAGAGGCAGGCTTTTACTCCGTATTTGGGAACAGAGGGAGTATCGCCATATGGAGGGAACAGAGGAAGCTTGAAATATGAACATGTCAATGGGAGGGAGTACGCCCCATGCATGCATGCACGCATGCAACATGCAACACTCACACGTACACATGGACGAACGCAACACTCATGCACCCATGCGGCACACAGCACACGACACAACACACACGCTCACGCTCAAGTGCTCAAGCTACTCCCTACGTCCGTGAAAGACTATACGTTTAGAGATTTACTCATCGACCATGGCATAATTAACGCCCAAAAGTATCAGACTTAGGTGTGCATGCGACCATTGAGAGAAGAAGATTAAATGAAGGTGATGTCTACTACACAACCTTCTTCTTGCAGACGTTGTTGGGCCTGCAAGTGCACTGGTTTGTAGGACAGTAGCAAATTTCCCTCAAGTGGATAACCTAAGGTTTATCAATCCGTAGGAGGCGTAGGATGAAGATGGTCTCTCTCAAACAACCCTGCAACCAAATAACAAAGAGTCTCTTGTGTCCCCAACACACCCAATACAATGGTAAATTATATAGGTGCACTAGTTCGGCGAAGAGATGGTGATACAAGTGCAATATGGATGGTAGATAAAGGTATTTATAATCTGAAATTACAAAAACAGCAAGGTAACAAGTGGTAAAAGTGAGCGTAAACGGTATTGCAATGATAGGAAACAAGGCCTAGGGTTCATACTTTCACTAGTGCAAGTTCTCTCAACAATAATAACATAGATAGATCATATAATAATCCCTCAACATGCAACAAAGAGTCACTCCAAAGATACTAATAGCGGAGAACGAACAAAGAGATTATGGTAGGGTACGAAACCACCTCAAAGTTATTCTTTCGGATCAATCTATTCAAGATTTCGTACTAAAATAACACCTTAAGACACAAATTAACCAAACCCTAATGTCACCTAGATACTCCATTTTCACCTCAAGTATCCGTGGGCATGACTATACGATATGCATCACACAATCTCAGATTCATCTATTCAACCAACACAAAGTACTTCAAGGAGTGCCCCAAAGTTTCTACCGGAGAGTCAAGAACGTGTGCCAACCCCTATGCATAGGTTCATGGGTGGAACCCGCAAGTTAGTCACCAAAACATACATCAAGAGGCACATGATTTCCCATTGTCACCACAGATAAGCACGGCAAGACATACATCAAGTGTTCTCATAAAAGACTCAGTCCGATAAGATAACTTCAAAGGGGAAACTCAATTCATCAAAAGAGAGTAGAGGGGGAGAAACATCATAAGATCCAACTACAATAGCAAAGCTCGGGATACATCAAGATCGTGCCATAGAGGGAACACGAGAGAGAGAGATCAAACACATAGATACTGGTACATACCCTCAGCCTCGAGGGTGAACTACTCCCTCCTCGTCATGGATAGCACCGGGATGATGAAGATGGCCACCGATGATGGATCCCCCCTTCGGCGGGGTGCCGGGAAGGGCTCCCGAGAGGTTTTTGGTGGCTACAGAGGCTTGCGGCGGCGGAACTCCCGATCTATCTTGATATTTGATGGTTTTAGGGTACGAGGGAATATATAGGCGAAAGAAGTCGGTCGGGGGGGTGCTCGAGGGGTCCACGAGACAGGGGGTGCACCCAGTAGGGGGGGGGCGCCCTCCTATCTTGTGGCCTCCTCGAGGATCTTCTGACTTGATCTCCAAGTATCCAGGATGATAATCTTCCAAAAATCACGTTGCCGAAGGTTTCATTCCGTTTGATATTCCTTTTCTTCGAAATACTAAAACAGGCAATAAAACAGCAATATGGACTGGGCCTCTGGTTAATAGGTTAGTCCCAAAAGTAATATAAAAGTGTATAATAAAGCCCATAATCATTCAAAACAGATAATATAATAGCATGGAACAATCAAAAATTATAGATACGTTGGAGATGTATCAAGCATCCCCAAGCTTAATTCCTGCTCGTCCTCGAGTAGGTAAATGATAAAACAGAATTTTTGATGTGGAATGCTACCTAGCATGATTCTCAATGTAATTTTCTTTATTGTGGCATGAATGTTCAGATCCAAATGATACAAGATAAAAGCTTATAAAACATAAAAAAAATAATGCTTCAAAGCATACTAACAAATAATCATGTCCTATCAAAATAGCATAGCCAAAGAAAGCTTATCCCTACAAAATCATATAGTTAGGCCATGCTTCATTTTCATTAAACAAAATACTCCCATCATGCACAACCCCGATGACGAGCCAAGCAATTGTTTCATACTTTTTAACGCACTTCAGCTTTTTCAACTCTTACACAATACATGAGCGCAAGCCATGGACATAGTACTATGGTGGTGAATGGTGGTGGTTGTGAGGACAAAAAGTGGGAGAAGATAGTCTCACATCAACTAGGCGTATCAACGGGCTATGGAGATGCCCATCAATAGATATCAATGTGAGTGAGTAGGGATTGCCATGCAACGGATGCACTAGAGCTATAAATATATGAAAGCTCATAAAAAATAACTATGTGGGTGTGCATCCAACTTGCTTGCTCACAAAGACCTAGGGCATTTTGAGGAAGCCCATCATTGAAATATACAAGCCAAGTTCTATAATGAAAAATTCCCACTTAGTATATGAAAGTGACAACATAGGAGACTCTCTATCATGAAGATCATGGTGCTACTTTGAAGCACAAGTGTGGAAAAAGAGATAGTAGCATTGTTCCTTCTCTCTTTTTCTCTCATTTTATTTTTTTTTTATTTTTTTTCTTTTTTTCTTTTCTTTTTCTTTTTTGTGGGCTTCTTTGGCCTCTTTTATTTTTATAAAGTCCGAAGTCTCATCCCGACTTGTGGGGGAATCATAGTCTTCATCATCCTTTCCTCACCGAGACAATGCTCTAACAATGAAGATCATCACACTTTTATTGATTTACAACTCAAGAATTACAACTCAAAGCTAGAACAAGATATGACTCTATATGGATGCCTCCGGCGGTGTACCGGGATATGCAATGAATCAAGAGCGACATGTATGAAAATTATGAAGGTGGCCTTGCCACAAATACGATGTCAACTACATGATCATGCAAAAAGCAATATGACAATGATGGAACGTGTCATAATAAATGGAACGATGGAAAGTTGCATGGCAATATATCTCGGAATGGCTATGGAAATGCCATAATAGGTAGGTATGGTGGCTGTTTAGAGGAAGGTAAATAATGGGTTCAATACCGGCGAAAGTTGCGCGGTGATAAGAGAGGCTAGCAAAGTGGAAGGATGAGTGTGTGTATATCCATGGACTCACATTAGTCATAAAGAACTCATATACTTATTGCAAAAGTCTACTTAGCCCTCAAAGCAGAGTACTACTACGCATTCCCCAAGAGGGATAGATTGGTAGGAAAAGACCATCGCTCATCCCCGACTGCCACTCATAAGGAAGACAATCAAAAGAGCACCTCATGCAACAAATTTGTCACACAACTTTTACCATACGTGCATGCTACGGGACTTGCCAACTTCAACAAAAGTATTTCTAAATTTCATAATTATCCACTAGCATGACCCTAACATTACTACCTTTATATCTCAAAACAATTATCAAGCAACAAATTGATCATAGCATCCAATTCACATACTATGATAGTTTTCCTTCAAATTACCATGCTGTTTAAGACTCTCAAAATAATATAAGTGAAGCATGAGATACTAGCAATTTCTTGAAAATATAACCACCGCCGTGCTCTAAAAGATATAAGTGAAGTACTAGAGCAAACGACAAACTACTCCGACAAGATATAAGTGAAGATCAATGAGTACCTAAATAATTATGCAACTATGTGAAGACTCTCTCTCATTAAAGAATTTCAGATCTTGGCATTGTATTCAAGAAGCAAGAAAAACAAAATAAAATGACATTGCAAGGATAGCACAACTCATGTGAAGAAGCAAAAACTTAGGCTCAACTGATACTAACCGATAGTTGTTGAAGAAGAAAGGTGGGATGCCTACCGGGGCATCCCCAAGCTTAGATGCTTGAGACTTATTGAAATATTATCTTGGGGTGCCTTGGGAATCCCCAAGCTTGAACTTTTGTGTCTCCTTAATTCCTCTCATATCATGGTTTCTCATTTTATCAAAAGCTTCATTCACAACAAACTCAAAACGAACTCGTAAGATAGGTTAGTATAAACCAATGCAAAACCTTATCATTTTATACTGTAACAAATCACTAAAATTATTATTCAACATTGCATAATAAATGTCTCTGGAAATTTAATACTCCCATCCTCAAATAGAATCACTAAACAAGCAAACATATACAAACAATGCAAACATAACAGCAATCTGTCAAAACAGTACAGTCTGTAAAGAATGCAAGAGTATCAATACTTCCCTGACTCCAAAAATTATGAAATAAAATTCCCACTGTAATGAATTTATTAGATCTCAATATGGAAAAATATTCAACGTTATACCATTCTCTGACTTTTCTAGGGAATGTTTGCAACAGCGGTAAACTTTCTGTTTTCAAACAACAACATGTATACTAGCAAAATAAGCATGGAAAAGGCTATCCTTGACTTTTTTTATTGAAACTAAAGATGCAAAACATTAATCTAACTAACAGAAAGCAAATACTAACAAGATAAAATGATGCTCCAAGCAAAACACATATCATGTGGCGAATAAAAATATAGCTCCAAGTAAAGTTACCGATGAACGGAGACCAAAGAGGGGATGCCATCCGGGGCATCCCCAAGCTTAGGCTCTTGGTTGTCCTTGAATATTACCTTGGGGTGCCTTGGGCATCCCCAAGCTTAGTCTCTTGCCACTCCTTATTCCATAGTCCATCGAATCTTTATCCAAAACTTGAAAACTTCAACCACACAAAACTTAACACAAAACTCGTAAGCTCCGTTAGTATAAGAAAATAAATCACCACTTAGGTACTGTAATGAACTCATTCTAAATTAATATTGGTGTAAAACCTAATGTATTGTAGCTTCTCTATGGTTCATACCCTCCGATACTTCTCATAGATGCGTCAAAATAAGCAAACAACACAATGAAAACAGAATCTGTCAAAAACAGAACAGTCTGTAGTAATCTGTATCAAACGTATACTTATGGAACCCCAAAAATTATGAAATAAATTGGTGGACCTGAGTAATTTGTCTATTAATCATCTGCAAAAAGAATCAACCTAAAATCACTCTCCAGTAAAAACTGGCAGCTATTCTCGTGAGTGCAAAAGTTTCTGTTTTTCACAGCAAGATCACATAAACTTCACCCAAGTCTTCCCAAAGGTTCTAGTTGGCACTTTATTGAAACAAAAGCTATAAAACATGATTAATACAGTAGCATAATCATTTTAACACACAAAAACTGTAAAGGAAAGTATTGGGTTGTCTCCCAACAAGCGCTTTTCTTTAATGCCTTTCTAGCTAGACATGATGATGACAATGATGCTCACATAAAAGATAAGAATTGAAACATAAAGAGAGCATCATGAAGAATATGACTAGCACATTTAAGTCTAACCTACTTCCTATGCATAGGGATTTTATGATCAAACAACTTATGGGAACAATAATCAACTAGCAAAGGAAGGTAAAACAAGCATAGCTTCAAAATTTTCAACACATAGAGAGGAAACTTGACATTATTGCAATTCCTACAAGCATATATTCCTCCCTCATAATAATTTTCAGTAGCATAATTATTGAATTCAACAATATAACCAGCACCTAAAGCATTCTTTTAATGATCTACAAGCATAGAAAATTTACTACTCTCCACATAAGCAAAATTCTTCTCATTCGGAAAAGTGGGAGTATCATAAGAGACTTGAACACTAAAAATTGTTTCCACATTAAAAGAGTAATGTTCAGAAAAAGGGTAATCATAATCATGACAAGATTTGTAAATATAATCCTCACTACTTTTTATATCATAAGTTTCATCACAATAATCATCATAAGTAGCAACTTCGTTCTCATCATAATCGATTGAAACCTCTCCCAAGATAGTGGAATCACTAAATAAAGTTGACACTCTTCCAAATCCACTTTCATATTCATCACAATAAAATTCAACATCCTCCAAAATAGTGGGATTAATACTACCTAAAGTTGACACTCTTCCAAACCCACTTTCATCAATATAATCATCATAGGTAGGAGGCATGCTATCATCATAACAACTTTGCATATCAAAACTTGGGATGCTAAAAATATCATCTTCATTAAACGTAGCATCCCCAAGCTTGGGACAAACATTAATTTCAGCAAATATATTCTCAAATATTTCATACTCATCAAACATTGCTTCCCCAAGCTTGGGCCCTTTCATATCATAAGCATAATCACTCTCATCATTAAAAATATGGATAGCACCAATAGTAAAGCAAATATCATCATCACAATGAGTAGTAGGAGCAACATCATTAGTACTATGGATATTCAAGGAGTTTATACTAACAACATTGCAATCATGCTCATCATTCAAAGATTTAGTACCAAGCATTTTAAAGCATTCTTCTTCTAGCACTTGAGCACAATTTTCCTTTCCGTCAAACTCACGATAGATATTAAAAAGACGAAGCGTATGAGACAAACTTAACTCCATTTTTTGTAGTTTTCTTTTATAAACTAAACTAGTGATAAAACAAGAAACAAAAAGATTCAATTGCTAGATCTAAAGATATACCTTCAAGCGCTAACCTCCCCGGCAACGACGCCAGAAAAGAACTTGATGTCTACTACACAACCTTCTTCTTGTAGACGTTGTTGGGCCTGCAAGTGCACAGGTTTGTAGGACAGTAGCAAATTTCCCTCAAGTTGATGACCTAAGGTTTATCAATCCGTAGGAGGCATAGGATGAAGATGGTCTCTCTCAAACATCCCTGCAACCAAATAACAAAGAGTCTCTTGTGTCCCCAACACACCCAATACAATGGTAAATTGTATAGGTGCACTAGTTCGGCGAAGAGATGGTGATACAAGTGCAATATGGATGGTAGATAAAGGTATTTGTAATCTGAAATTATAAAAACAGCGAGGTAACAAGTGGTAAAAGTGAGCGTAAACGGTATTGCAATGATAGGAAACAAGGCCTAGGGTTCATACTTTCACTAGTGCAAGTTCTCTCAACAATAATAACATAGATAGATCATATAATAATCTCTCAACATGCAACAAAGAGTCACTCCAAAGATACTAATAGCAGAGAACGAACGAAGAGATTATGGTAGGGTACGAAACCACCTCAAAGTTATTCTTTCGGATCAATCTATTCAAGAGTTCATACTAGAATAACACCTTAAGACACAAATCAACCAAAACCATAATGTCACCTAGATACTCCATTGTCACCTCAAGTATCCATGGGCATGATTATACGATATGCATCACACAATCTCAGATTCATCTATTCAACCAGCACAAAGTACTTCAAAGAGTGCCCCAAAGTTTCTACCGAAGAGTCAAGAACGTGTGCCAACCCCTATGCATAGGTTCATGGGTGGAACCCGCAAGTTGGTCACCAGAACATACATCAAGAGGCACATGATATCCCATTGTCACCACAGATAAGCACGGCAAGACATACATCAAGTGTTCTCATAAAAGACTCAATCCGATAAGATAACTTCAAAGGGGAAACTCAATTCATCACAAGAGAGTAGAGGGGAAGAAACATCATAAGATCCAACTACAATAGCAAAGCTCGGGATACATCAAGATCGTGCCATAGAGGGAACACGAGAGGGAACATGAGAGAGAGAGATCAAACACATAGATACTGGTACATACCCTCATCCTCGGGGGTGAACTACTCCCTCCTCATCATGGATAGCGCCGGGATGATGAAGATGGCCACCGGTGATGGATCCCCCCTCCGGCAGGGTGCCGGGAAGGGCTCCCGAGAGGTTTTTGGTGGCTACAGAGGCTTGCGGCGGCGTAACTCCCGATCTATCTTGATATTCAATGGTTTTAGGGTACGAGGGAATATATAGGCGAAAGAAGTCGGTCGGGGGGGTTCTCGAGGGGTCCACGAGACAGGGGGGCATGCCTAATAGGGGGGGGGGGCACCCTCCTATCTCATGGCCTCCTCGAGGATCTTCTGACTTGATCTCCAAGTCTCCAGGATGATAATCTTCCAAAAAATCACGTTGCCGAAGGTTTCATTCCGTTTGGACTCCGTTTAATATTCCTTTTCTTTGAAATACTAAAACAGGCAATAAAACAGCAATATGGGCTGGGCCTCCGGTTAATAGGTTAGTCCCAAAAGTAATATAAAAGTGTATAATAAAGCCCATAATCATTCAAAACAGATAATATAATAGCATGGAACAATCAAAAATTATAGATACGTTGGAGACGTATCAGAAGGCTAAATGCATTGGAAGTGTAGATGTACATCATGTACTACACTCTTTGTTTTAGGCTGGCCATAGTGGGGGTAACATAACTAGTATCATGTACTTGGGACTTACAAACATGCTTATGTGGCAAACAATTAAAGAAGAGAGAGAGGGTAGTAGTAACATAGGTAGATACTGTAACACAATAAATGTTATGCTACAACCAAATTGAGCCTTATAAAATGGAAAAACTAAAATTTTGAGATAAGCCCTATCAGCCGGAAAGGAGGGAGTATGTGTCATGCATGGCAATAAATGAGACCATTTATGATACTACTTTATGATACTATGCACTATAGATGTAGTATCATACACTAGTATCATATGCATGATACTAGTATATGTTACTCTCCACTATGACCAGCCTTATAGCCGATGTACACTCTTTGTTGGAAGACCGAGGGAGTACACATGCATGCACTCACATACACAGCCAGGGCGGTTCGTGCGCAAGGGTTGGACTCGTGTCGCGCCTGCGTAAAGTTTTTTTAACTAATTTCTTTGCTCTGCCAACTGACAGGTGAGACCCAGAAACCAGGTGACAATTTAACTAGTCAACAAAGTGCCACGTCGACTATGTGGCCGGTCAATAGGGTGCAATACGGTGCTCTACGATGAGCTAGTGATCGTATAATCACCGCAAAACTATATATAGTGACCGTAAAGAGCGTACTGTTACATAGTTGACCGCCAGTGTATTTTTCTCATTTCAAATTAAGCCATATTAATCGGAAAGGACGCAGTATGGACTACTACTAGTACTAGTACTGCTTTGATGTGTCCCGTCAACTCGCCGAATGAGGAGAAGCTTTCTTACTACGCCTCTCCCTCGCCCACGCGCGCCGTGGTTCGCAGGACGAGGAGAGGGTTTTGACTACAGCGCCCTCTCCCTCTCCCTCACCCTCTCCTTCGCCCTTGTGGTGGACGTGCAGCAGTTCAATCGGTGTCAGATTGCCAGACACATATTGTACTGTAGTATCATCATTGTTGGACCTTCCGAAGAGGCGAAGAGCCAACTGCAAGGTTCACACGAGTACAAACTGTTGAACCTCCCGAAGAAGCAAAGAGCCAAGCGCAAGGTTTCATAGGAGTTGTCATCCTAGTAGGAGTGTACTACAACTATAGCGAACGATGCTAATGTATGATGCCGCCACGTCATGTATATCCAAAGTTGTGCCACCTTTTTTTTCTCAAAGAGCATGTTGGAGCCCGTGCAACAACCACACAAGTTGCACGTACACATAACACATTTACTAGTAATAAATTCTAAAGGACAAATGCCACTATGCCACACAAGTTCATCTCCAATTCATGTGATAAATTTGTGCACGACTAGTCCACATATATTCATAGCGCTACCATTCACAATTACCGTACTCCACTTACATGTTATAGATGGGCTACATGTCCTCCTCCAGGTTCAAGTCCCAGGTGTTCTTCATGCATGGCACGATCCATAGCAGTGGGCAACGGGAATCATTGTCGCAGCTTTCTAGTCCGGTTCCACACGATGGAGATTCATCCAAGATGAAGCGGCATAAATCAGGGATAGCGTGTCCCAGCATGTCATTCATCCGGCGGTGCGCAATGAAGACACAACCATGCTTCATGAACGGCATGCCTTCTGTGTCGTGCACGGAAGGTGGCATCCGCTTCACATTGTGGTAGTTGTCCCCAATGAAAAGTGAGTACTCTCCAAGAGTGTTCCTCGGCACCCACGTAGCATCACGGGGGTCGAACTCGACGCCGTTCATCTGGTATACGCGGCATCCCAGATCTGGACACATGGTGACGTACATAGTCAAGGTCCATACATAATAATGTTGTGCTCAAATATGGTGGTCAGTAATACTGTGCAGCAAATAGTACTACTCCGGTATAGAGGAAGTAAAATAACCGGCTTATGATATATAGCCACACTCTTGGCTACATGGATGAGATAGTAAGACATGGAAAAACAAAAATGGTGGCAACTAGTGGGTTCAAGTCTTCAAGGGCCTAGCTAGCTATACGCGTCCTCCAAGGTAAAAAGTACTCCTACTAGTACTACTAAGTATACTACTAGTACAACAATGAAAGAGAAGGTGAGAGGGTTAAAAATGGAATACCTGGGTAGATGGTGACGGTCCAATCGTGGTAGATTGTGTGACCATGTTGCACATCAGTGGTACCATGGGTATCGACTGCTAAGATAGTTGATCCCAATATGCCAAAGTCAGCTACAAGGTTCCAGTTTGACCGAATCGCGGATGCAAATGCACATCCAGGATCTGCAATCTTATTTTGATTGGGGGATGACTGGTCCCTGCAAAATAATGGAGTACCGTTAGGGATGCAAAATGATGGTTTATGCATTCCATTTGTAATCTCCTGTACCGTAGGATGGCAACCAGATGAAACAAGTCCCCTGGCTTGTCACCGCGAAGATGCGGCCTAGATGGCGCACGGCATCTTCGAACGTGTAGGGGTACAAATCTGCCGCCGCCAACATGCACCAGCCTCTGCCGTTACTTCCTCTTGCATTGATGGCAATCCTTATGTCGAACACCGCGATGAGATAGTAATCGTCGTAGCCGCGTCGCTTTGTCGGCGGGTCCGCAATTGCTAACTTCTTCAATCTCATGTAGGCATCATCATACGTATTCAAGCCCAGCCAGTCCGGAAGGCCGATCCCAATGGTGGAGAAGGGGTCTACCGGAACGGCCGCACTGCTGTGGATGTTGTGCAAAATGATGGTGGTATCCGGCCGAAGGTATGCAAGCCAATCTTTGTTGGCACCGACCCAGACCTATATATAAGACGGTGGGCAGTGGAGAAATTACGGGATGGAAATGGAATAACTAAGTACTACATGATCAAACTCCATTACTGACCTGCTCATCGGACAAAATCCGACTACCTCTCAACGTCGGCAACTCTAGCGGAGTCAACGTGCAACCATGGTCAGGGAGCGGTGGAATGTTCAAAGGATTGTCCCATAGAAGAACCTTCTCCTCAAGGACACATGGAAGACCAACAAGCATGGCCTTTTCCCAAGCCTGTTTAAGCAGCGTCTTGAAAAAGTTGGTGCAGGAAGCACCGAGTCTTGCGGCGGTGAGGACGTCGAAGTGGCGTGCGATTTCTCCCAGAGGATCGTCGTCCAAGGTCTCCCAGCCCCGACGAGGAGGAGAACCGCCTAGCGAATCCATGGGAGCAGCGACAAGCTACCTTCTCTTCGGGGGGAGGGGAACTAGCGAGGAGGAGATAAGAGGATAGTAACCGCAGGGCCTCGTCCCTTCCAACTGTAGATCGTTCCTCATCGAAGGGGTGAGGCTTTATTTACTACTCCCTCCATTTTTATATAAAAGGCCACTATAAAAATTACAATTTGTAGATATACAAGGCCACTAACACTAACCGATGCAATATTAATGGTGTTTGCCTTGTAGTACTAGAAAATGAGGACATTAATTATCCCTTGCATGCATGAGGGAGTGGGAGCATTGGCTTGATGTGCATGAAAGAGAAGAATACACATTAATTTACATGGCAAACAAGGAGACAAGCTGTCTTGTAGCATTGACTTAGAAGACATTAACTTTTGTCTTGGTACCTGCAATATGGGTTTGTGGCCTTGTATACAAAAATGGAGGGAGCAGTACTAGTACTACCATTATGGAACGTTATGGGATTGCATTATACTGTAAACAATAGCACTAGTAAGAAATTTTTAGCACTAGGTATTAGTTTTTGGTGTGGATTAAGAAATTTTGGGTATGTTTTTGCCATTTTTTGTACACGCCAACTAGTGTAAAAAAACGTCTTACATTATGTGACGGAGGAGTATGTACTCGTACAGTAGCAGTACTAGTACTACTTTTCTCAACTAGTAGTGCGATGTACTGTACTTCTTGTCTAGTTCTAGTATAGTGCACCAGTTTTGAACTCTTGAATCTCAGGGCCAAGGAGCTACAGTTGGAAGTGGAGGGTACTACTGTTCTCTAGAACCATCGCTGTACTATCAATGTAGGGAAAGTACACCTGCGTAGTGGCCTAGTGGGTACTCTCGGTGCTGTATTCAACCGCTCCTCTCATGTAGCTGGCCTACTCAGCCGCTCCTCTCATGCACACACTAGCAGCCTGTTTATCAGCAACGGTTACTGCGGGGGCATAACATTTGAGTTATTTGATACAGCAAGACTAGGCTTTTCGCTTCCATTTGTGGAGGTGTAATGGATCTCGTCGAACTTTGTTAGTAGTTCCTTCTTTATGAAGAGATGAAGCAAAGCTTTTGCCTCCGTTTAAAAAAACATGTCAATAGGAATTTCTTTTATAGTAGAGCCGATAATGGAGTGAAGTCCATGCGTGCAACGCCACAAGCTATAGTAGAGCACTTTACATGCAGAGCCATATTGCAGAGTTCCCAATGCCCCGCCAGGCTTTTCCAGCTCCTCGGGCTTAATTGGGAGGCGCTAGTTTAAATATGCTACTAGCTGACGAGGAAGCTAAAAGCAAGGTGCGGCTAGGGCGAGCACGCGAGCCACGGGATGCTGGGAAGGAAAACCCGTTCACGTGGCTAGGCTATCCAGTGCACCCAGATTGTGGGGCCGCACGTCCGTTTGACTTCAAAACTCAAACTACCCGTGTAAAATATTGGCTCACAGCAAAGTGTATTAGTACTATTTAAAAAAAGGCCGCCGTGCGTTCGGCCGGGATCGAACCCACAAAACGAGAGGTATACACTCCCGCGACCACTAGTAGTACATGTTGGAGTACAACGCAACCTAGAATCACCTTTTGTCGATAGTAGTACGTACATTGTTCCTTACAAGAAACCCCTATAATGCAAGAAACCACTAAAATGCCAAGAAACTACTACCACTTGCATACGTGGCAGACTTAAGATAAGACTACCTTATCAACCATTGTACATGCTCTTACCAACAAAAATCCTCGAGTGACCTCCTACCTCCGGCCCGTCCACCTAGTCATCCTCGGCCATGGGACGCAGCTACCGCTGCCGGCAGAAGGCGAGGTCAAAACCGCCAGCGGTGCGGAGCCCATGTTGCGGCAGCCCGGATGCCAGCTTCGTCCGGTGCTCGCGGCCGCTAGCTAGCCAGGATAGCTCCGTCCAGCTGCTTGTCTGCAAGGTTTGCTAGCTAGATTGGCACGACAGCACGGCGGCTTGCTCGCGCGCGCCGTGCTAAGGCCAGCCATCTGGCTCGAGCGAAGGCCAGCGCGGCGGCTTGCTCGCTCGTGAGTCACGCTCGGGCCATCCTGCCAACCCGTGCAGAGGCCAGCGCGGCGTCTGGCCCGTCCGGCGGAGCGGCGGCCAACTCGCTCATCACTGGCACCGCCGACGAACACGCATCAGTACTGTTTGAAGTAATGTTTAGGAAAAATAATGATTTGAGGGGGAATAACAGGATAGAAGGTCAGATGTGGGTCCCTCGTGTCAACGGTCAAACAAAATGTGTTGGTTTAAGCTGCCTCGTCAGCACGGACGTGTGGGCCAACCCTGTCATAAATGGGTTAAAACAAACCTAATTGGTAGGAGTACTAGGTAGTAGTTTTTGGTGTGGATTAAGAAATTTTGGGTATGTTTTTGCTATTTTTTGTACAATAGATTCTTCCTAGGGCTGGTTGAAAGTGGTAGTATTTTGTTAAATACTCTACATATTGTAAGTAGGAGTGAAAGTTAAGCTTTGGAAGCCAATAAGCAAGGCTAGTTACATAGCGCATATGTGTACATGATTGAAAGTAAATATCAACCATGAGTGACTAATATCTTGATGGAAAACTCGAAACTATGGAATACTAGGGAAAAAATGCATGATTGGAAATACTAGCAATGTTCATGTCCGTTGCAACGAACCATAATTAGAATAGTACTTATTCACAAACTTGGCACAAAACACACTAATTTTGATATACATATGTCACTAGAGATATATTATGTTTCAATTAGAATATATTCCCTTGGGCTATTTTGGTGAGGTCAGGGAGGGATGTGGTTGGTTTTAAGATACCAATTATGGGTTTTTCTGCAAATTGGTAGACAAGTGGGATGTTGGTGAGAAAAGGCAACACTTACCTCACAATCATTAGATGTAGATCTAATGGTTAGAAACGATAGGATGGCAGACGCACCAGCATCACCAACTTAGTCTTGTTTAGGAGTACTAGCAAGATCTGTGCATTGCACGGAACATCAAGATGCATTTTTTTATAAAACACTTGTTGCGATTGACCCTTGCGGGAGTAATCCCATGTGTAAAACTAATGATATCTCGAGAAATATGAGATAAGGTGAAGAGGAGTGGGGTGTGGTGGTGGTTGGTGGGGGACTGAGCGGAGACATGGGGATTGACGACGCCGGCAGCGGCCACCAGGCCAGTTTGTTCTAGAGGCTTCCTTTATTAATTGCTCAACAATGAGGTTTGTTGGAGATAAGGATGAACGAGGGAAGGCCTTGTCTGCAAATGTGGAGAGGGGTGCGGGTATCTTTTAGTTTAATTTCCATCCGTTAGATATAGATCGGACGGTCTATATTGCAAGATGGCACACGTACCATCATCACCAACTCGGTTTTTTATAAGAGAAGAAATATAAGTATGGAGATACAAACATATTATCAATACTTGCTTCCGTAAACTAGCATCTACATTCTATTCAATGCCTCGGCATGTGGGGCCTTAGCACAATGACTTCTCGACTGTGTAAAACAAAGATTTTCCCGTCGCCGACAAGGAGGGGGTGACGGCAGTGCGTTTTTGGCTTGCTCTAGTCCTAGTAGTCATACTAGGTGGTCTAAGCACGTGTAGATTTATTCTTTTTCACGTCTCGTGTTCGCCGTACTGCCACGACTGTTGATGAATAGATGGTAAGTTATTCATGTGGAAACCCTTGTTGAGCGTGTTTGCGAGAGAGAGAGAGACAGTGTGCGTGTGTGATATGTTAGAGACTGAGGCAATGATAATAGATTCTTTGTGTCTATGTGTGTGGAGGATAGAGAGAGACATGTACATGGGGCTTTGTGTTGTGTAACATGGAGACACATATACATAATTAGAGAGTGAGTGTGTGAGATACACATGCGGACATGGGGAGAGATGAGGATCCAGATAAATGGGTGTTTGTGCGTGTCTGTGTGTGTTTGTGCACGCGTTTGTGTGTGAGAGGGAGAGAGTGTATGTGGAGTAGAGAGACCACTGATGATGTAAACCTAGTATAAGGGAAGGGGGAATGGTGTGACATGTGTAGTAGCGGGATAGCACGGGTGCGGGCGGGGGGAGCAGACTATTTGGAAGAGACATCGAGTGTGTGTGTGTGGGAGAGGGGTGTGAGAGCGAGAGAAAGAGAGAGCTAGCGATGGAGAGAGAGAGAGAGGAAGAGAGGGGGCGAGAGGGGTCGTTTGTGTCCATAAATGGCGTATAGATAGGGAGACAATGTTGATGTTGTTCGAAATTGGCCTATGAACGGAGACGCAAGGGAAGCGAGTCATCGTGTGTGTGATAGGGACTTCATGAGAGATCTAGAATAGATGGTGTAGAGAACAATGTGCAAAATCAAGAACGATTATACATTAGGGAGCTATGCAAAGAGTCACGACATATATGTATACAGGGAAGGAGCTGGGGCGGGTCCGCATGTGGGAGAGATAGAAAGAGGAGAGTGGTGCACAAGGAGACAAAGTGTGCTTGTTTGCAGTGGGGGTGGTGTGTGAGGTGAGTGCGCGAGAACCACATAACTAGGGAGATAGACGTTTGGGGGCGACGTTTTTGTGTGTATGGGAAATATACACTCTACATAGTGCGTGTGCTTGGGTAAGAGAGATAGCGGGAGACTGGAGAGTGAGGGAAAGAGATGTGTGCATGCCCGAGACTCCGAGAGACAAAGTGATAGAGACCTATGTTGGGGTCCGGACTTTACAAGAGAGAGGGGTGTTAATGTGCTCGTGTGTTGGTGTTTGGGGGAGAGAACGACTTCTCTATGTGTGTGTGTGTGTGTGTGGTGCGGGGGGGGGTGACTTCAGATAAAGAGTGAGGTGTCTATATTTGAGGGCAATTTGTTTCACAGTTTGTACTATGAGATAACGATACTTTTGAACATGCGTGATATACCTTGATGTACCAGAATTACAAACCTAAGATTGGAATTTTGGAATTCGACTCCATCATTAGCTTTTGTAATTCATTTAAATGGAGGTACATTTTTTAAGCCGGGATTTCGTGATTTCAAATTCATATATCAAACCTAGAGATATACACATACGGGCATGTTCAAACTTTATAATCATCCACTTTATTCATACACATACACATTTTTGCTTTTGTCATCATATTTAGGATAAACACATTTGGAATTTCATTTGAATTGGACCGTATGATGGTATTTGCTTGTAGTAGCTCAATGATCCATATTTGAATTGAATGGACAATCTAAGTTTCGAGTTGGAGACATTGATTTTCAAAACTTGCACATTTTTTTGCGTGCAAAACAAACAAATTGTCGGCCATGATATCATAGTCGGCCGTACGAGAGCAGAATACTTATAATTTTAGGCGCCAAAAGCTTTCAAACTTCCCGCTCACATCAAAATATCACGCGCCCGAAAGTTTAGCCCTGCGATATTCCTGTTTTACCCCTGCCACATGAACGGAAAAGGGCTGCTTTGGTAACTCCATTGTTTTCCCCTCTTTGCCCCCAACATTCTTCCCCAGAGCCCCTCCCCTTCCCCTCCCCGACCCCCCCAACCACGGCAAGCCGCCGAATCTAGTCCTCCGCCGCAGCGGTGGACCTCACACCCCGCCGGATCTACCTTCCGCACCTTGGAACCCCCAACTGCCAACTCACCACTTCACCGGAGCCGCTTCAGCGACTGGCTTGTCCACCGCTCCAGATCTCCTTGACCGCCATCATGGTCCACCGCACCGGATCTGCTTAACCGGCGCCCTCGTCCACCACAGCGTAGGCCCTTCACTGACTCCCTCGTCCGCCCCTTCGCTGGCCCTTCATACAAGCCCTCGTCCGCCGCAACAGATCCGCCTCACCGAAAGCACTATACAACGCGCCCGCCGAAGCCTTCGTCCACTGCACCGGACCCGCTCCACGGACGCCATATTCAACTCCACCGGCCCTGCTTTACCGACGCCGCAGCCTCATCAGGTTATTTCGATTTGTACTCCTTCGGTTTTTCTCTTTATCGTGCAACTGTTCACTTACCACAGATGAGCTTTCTTGTATGTCGACAGGCGCCGCAACCGTAGCACCGGAGCAGCTTCAGCGACGGCGACAGCCGGCCCAAACTCAACCGCAACACGAGCACCATCGACGATCCTTAGCTATCAAGTATGACAACGATACCCATACGCCGCCGAGAATCAGGTACTATTATCCAACGGCCGACGCCTACGTTCACTTTCCTAGCATAAGCACCGCACCTTTGAATTTCTTCAGGGCATCATTCAGTTTTTCATGAGACGCGTTATTCTGCTTGCACCTGTAGGGCCATACTTCTGGCAGTGAACATGTTACATGTGCTAAATTACATACCAGTGCACATATAGTTAATATGCTTTAGTTTTGTTCTGATGCCACCTGTTGGTTCCATCAGACTGCTTAATGTTCTCTATGCTTAATTACACATCAGCAAACTAGCATGTGGTTCCGCTGCTTTTTGTTTGTTTTACCCTACATTTTCTGATGCTAGCTATTACATCACTGCTCCGAGCCTCTGTTCATTACTTGTTTGTGTGTTCTTGATCTTCCCAAGTTGCATGACTAATTTGATGCTTCTATTAATTATGGAGCTGCCAACCCCATCAAGCAAAATATTTGTTCTTTTGGGGCTGGCACCTCGAACAAGCATAAAAATAGAGGGAAGCAGATATATTGTCGTGTATGCACACACCCTTCTTTCATTAGTTTAGATGAACCATTGATGATCAATTCGGACCAGTGCATGCGATTAAAATTAATTTTACCTAAATAGATGGTGCAGAATAAACTACAACAACTAGATTTGCAACCACGGGATGCTGACGATATCTTCAAAGAACATTGCAACAGCAGCTAGGCTTCACAGCAACATATGGTAAGCCAGTGTGTTTTAGTACATGTGAAATGTAATGCGAGTGGGCTGCTTTCTTGGCTTGTGCCCTCAACGTGTAATCCTACCGAATTACAAATAGTTCAGTTGTCTGCTTTGCTGTATTGCTTGATTCGAATGCTTATTTGTTGTTACGCTATACCTGAGTTGGCCAATATGTCAGCAGTGCCTGCTGTACTATCGTAAAGAAATGCATGCCTATTTCATTTGAGTCCTTAACTTTTCCTCTCAACTTCATCACAAGACTGTCTTCGTAGTTTATATGAGGCCACACTGTTAAGTGCTTTCTCAGATTATTTCAACTGCTTAGATGCCTTGGCAACTTAAATATAGCGGTTGTACACTCCCTTTCAACTAGGGATGTCAACTGGGTCCCGTTTAATCCCGATTAAAGTCCACTAGTGGTATGATAGTTCAAAAGAGTTTTTGTTTTTTGAGGAAAATGAACTAGGGAGGTAGCAAAAACTAACTAGATGGGACTGGCGGATGTCGTTTATTTGCCACTTACATCCCTAGTTTCATCTTACCATTTTAATTTCTTTTCGGCTGATGCTGCTTCGAACCATTTAAATATAGTTTGCCATGCTCGGCAATAATTCGTCCGTCGTTTACCATGTAAGCTTACTGCCTGGATCATACGATAACTATCTCTTACTGATGTCCAGCGGAAACCTTTCAGGATGCCGTTCACACTAGGACACAATGTACAACCCCAGAATCTATTTGTGGAAGCAGTGCGCCATCCATGTTACCAGATGGTAGCAGTTCAGAGGCAACACCGCCGGAGAGCAGTCTGAGCACAGATATTATAGTGCTTGAGGCTCTACTAGAGGCAGAAAGAGATGGTGTGGCTGCCATGAATGAGGTAATCTTTATCTTGAGGCTGGAAATTACGGAATTAGCGGCACGCATTATGCAAGCAACCCAAGAATTGGAGGAAGTAAGAATGTTGCATTTGAAGACGGAGGAGGTCCTGCTGTTTCTGCTATCTGAAGCCCAAGGTAATCCCGGTTCTTCTTTAGATACCAGTTGAAATTGTCATTAGATTATTGTACTTGCATGTTGTGTCATGTCTCTGAATGGATTATGTTGCAAGACCCCCTATGTTGTCCATGTGTTGTAATGATCCGAATTTTTTAGGCGAGGTAATCCTCAGTACTTGTATGATTGACATAAGGTGAACTGTTTTTCGTGTGAGCATATTGTATTGGATGAAATAACTGTTTGACTCAGAGTGTATCCAACCTACTGAATTCGAAGATCACGACATTTCTAAATCATAATCATATATAAAGGTGGAATAAATCTTTGTTGTGGTTTTGAAGAAATAAATAACAAAACGTATAATTATCTTGGATATTCGTAATCGAATACAAATTGGATTTGAATTTAGTTTGCCAGGTCCCAGGGCAAACATGAATGCTAATTCTCCCAAGTTTTGAACGAAGCGGCTAAACACCCACTATAATTTGTGGGCTGCCCGAAGCAAGTGTTTGCGAGATGGAAATTACTGTCTACCCCTGACACTTGACATCCTTATCGACCGGATTTACACTGCTGTCGATAGGGGTAGACTAGTAACTTCAATCAGACGTGACACGACGGCCTCTGAGCCCATTCAGGCACGGTGGGCGCCAAACGTGGGCGGCAAAACACATTTGATTCAAGCTCGTCCGAAAGACATGTGTCTCTTCCTCCATTTCCCCATTCATACACGGTGGGCGGCAAAACAAACTCTCCTTGTCCGAAATCGATGTAGGCTAATATTTTAAATAGGGGCAGATGTGTAACTTCCATCAGACGTGACACAACCGCCCTACCTGTCAGCCCCGTTCATACACCGTGGGCGCCAACCGTGGGCGGCAAAACACCCTCTCCTCGCCCGAAATAGTTACCGGCAAATATTTGGGAGATGCGAGATTACCGTCCTATCCCCAACCGACGCGATGTCCGAAATTTTAAACGGGGGATAAGTTCGTAACTTTCCCCCATTTCAGAGAAGCGCGTCCCAAGTTTGAGATCCCCCCTCCCCTCCATTTCCCCATTCATACACCGTCGGCGGCACGACAACCTCCGCACTGCGGCCAGCCTCCTCCGTCCGCCACCCCATCCTCCACCTTGCCGGAGCCGCTACCCCTACCCCATCGTCCACTACAAGAGATGGACGTCTCTCATCCACGGCGCTGGACCAGGATCCTTTCATCGCCTCCTCTCGCTCATCGGCGCCATCGTCCACCTTGCCGTTGCCGCTCCTACGACCGCCTCGTCCACGGCAACAGGATATATCCCCTGACCCGGCCGTCTGCCGTCTAAAGTCTTCTTCCCCGCCGCTGACAGCCATCGCACCCGCAGCACCCTCAACGTATCAGCATAGGCCTACATGGCGTTGCAAGAGAGGTGGTACTCTTCCATATGTGCTTAAGTTATTGATCTCACCCGCAAAATAGATCGTAATTTGTTTACTATACTTTTCTTGTCTGTACCAAATCGTAGTGGCTTGTTGAAGGCAAACATTGGTTGCGAAGTAGCTTTGTCCGGTTTGCACCTTCAGATCCGCCATGGCACGGGCACTATACTCGTAAAGCTTATGGTTTCCCCCCTTTATATTCACTACCATCATCGTAGGTGCTTCGTGTCATGCTAGCACTGCTCCTCAAGACCTCAACCCAAAGCTTACGTGTTGGAATACAAATCTGATATGATGCTCATATCACTAAAACAGAGAACATTTAATTGGTCACCTAATGTTCCTATATTCGTTTCAAAAAGCATGTGCGCCACCCACTGGTCCAGCTAGTTCCACTTTCCTGATTTTTCTCTTGATGCTTAGGGTTTTCCCCTTTTATCTACTATACTATGATCTGCGTAGGTGCTTTCTGTCGTACTAGCATTACTCCACCCTTGAAGCTAAACAACATGCACTCAGAATTCGAAAGGTTAGTTGTTCAAATATGATTGTGATATGATACTGATATTAGTTAACCGACACATTTAATTGGTTAGCTAAAGGTCCCACTTGAGTTTCCAAATGCATGTCGCGACATATAGAGAGACAACATAATTGCATTTCTTTGTCACTTATTGACCGTACTTTCTTGTCCATACCAAATCTTAGTTGTTATTTCAAAGCAAACATCGGTTGCTAACTACCCTTTGCGCGGTTTGCAGCTTCAGATCTGCCATCCCACTGCCACGGTCAACACTTTACTCATCATGCTTATGTTTTCCCCATTTTATGATGACCACAATCAGCCTACGTGGTTCGTGTCATAATAGCACTGCTCCACCCATCGAGCTAAACAAGCTTAGTTGTACAAATTCATATCTGATATTATTGCTAATATTAGTAAAACTGAGAGATGTTTAATTGGTTAGCTAAATGTTCCTACTTTAGTTTCAAAATGCATGTGAGCCACATATGGAGAGACCAGAAAGAATAGTATTTCTCTGTGTGCTCTGGTTCATCATGGGTGGCCAACCGACATTGTATTGAAAGACTTGTAATATCTTCAATCTGCTTGCTCTTATGCTCTTCTTTAAGATGATACTCTTCTCTTGCGGTCGACTGGTCAGGTCGAGTTGTTCTCCCTTAGTATATTTTGAATCTGTCAGGTCAGGTCGACTTGTTCTTATTTACTATATGTTGAAGCTGTCATCTATGAAGTGTCATCACTTCTGGAGCTCTCATATTTTGAGTAGTAGGCCACATTGTATTAATGCACACAACAAATTACTGCATGCATGGCATCTTTTAAAAGAATTACAGAGATAGCACAAAGGGGTTTACAGGGAGGCAGTATTGGATTATAATCACTTCTGCATTAAACAAAACAAACTTGATTACATGGTAAATCTCATCCAACCCATCTCCGTCCAGCAAGCCTACGATGGGTTTACTCACGCACGGTGGTGAGCATCATGAAATTGGTGATGGAGGATGGTTGATAATGATGATGGCGACGGATTCCCCTCTCCGGAGCCCTGAATGGACTCCAGATCAGCCCTCCCGAGGAAGATTAGGGCTTGGCGGTGGCTCAGTATCGTAAAACGCGATGAATCCTTCTCTCTATTTTTTTCTCCCCGAATGTGAATATATAGAGTTGGAGTTGAGGTCGGTGGAGGTCCACGGGACCCACGAGGTAGGGGGCACGCCTTAGGGGGATGGGCGCACCCTGCACCCTCGTGGACATGGTGTGGGTCCCCCTCTGTTGATTCGTTCGCCAATATTTTTTATTAATTCCAAAACGTGACTCCATGGAGTTTCAGGTCATTCCGAGAACTTTTATTTCTATACAAAAATAACACCATGGTAATTCTACTAAAAATAGCATCAGTCCGGGTTAGTTCCATTCAAATCATGCAAGTTAGAGTCCAAAATGAGGGCAAAAGTGTTTGGAAAAGTAGATACATTGGGGACGTATCACGGACGAGGGCGTCGGTGAAGCTGCTCCGATGGTTGGGTTCAGGATGGTGTCGACGGTGCCTATCTGCGGTCGTGGATGGGGCGTTAGAAGCTGCTCTGTTAGGTTGGACGAGGGTGCGGTGAAGCTGATCTGAGGTTGTGGACTTGTGCGTTGGCAAAGCGTTTCCGGTAGGGTTGACAATGGTATACGCAAAGCTACTCCGGTACGGTTGACGATGGTATCGGCGAAGCGGCTCTGGTAGGACGGTTGAGGAAGGTGTCAGCAAAGAGGAATAGAGGCTGTCGATGGGGGAGTCGGTAGGGCAGCTCCGGGGGGGGCGTGGACGAAGCGTCTCCGGTGGGGAGTACGAAGAAGCCGCTACAGATGGGCTGCGGTTGACAAGAGTATTGGTGAAGCAGATCCGGTGCCGTTGACAAGGCCATCACTGAATGGGCTGTGGTATAGTGGTGTATGAGCAGTCTACTTATTTCTAGGGGAGGTGGGAGGGGTAGATGCGGCTGCAGAAGCAGATCCAGTGAGGTGGACGCCGTTGGCAGTGAATGGGCTATGATACACCGGTGGATGAGTAGTCTAGGGTTTCGAGGTGGGAGGGGTAGAAAGGCTGATGAAGTACGAACAACGTGATGTAAGATGCTCTGGGGCTATAGAGTTAGTCATTTTTGCAGGAGGGGGAGAGGAAATGGGGGTGCCGTGTGGTGGGGGGAACCGGAAGTTACCAAAGTAGCCCCGACCTATTATGTAAATGAGGGCCGTATTGTAACTGTTGTTCTCCGTGCACCAAGGACAAAAGGGGAATTTCACATGCTAAAGACTAGGTGGCGGAAACTTTAGAAAGAGGCGGGATATTTTGCCTCCCGCGGGATCTTTCGTATCCAGTTTCAACTAATTTTGGGCAATGCTAGTGGGAAGGTCATGTGAGACTATGTACATAGGGCACACGTCAGCAGTTAATATCTGGTGTGAAGTCCACCCCAAAAAAAGACAATAGCTCGGGATGATGCATCGATAACTTGGACGTTCACACGGGCACGGCCAATCGTACGGGTGTAGAGGCGCGTTCACAAAATAAGGGATCAAATGCTCAGCCTATGTATTTCTCGTGTAAATATATAATTTAGTGCCATTGGTTATTTACTTTAAACATAATGCATTGACGTGTTATTGTAGAGGCACACAAAAAGAAATGGATATTGTGTCCCAAAAAATAAATGGATATTGTAGTCCGCTACTTAAAAGTGTTACCTCATATGATTACATAACCTCTCATAAATTGTGTACTCGTTGAATTCATATATGAATATTACACATATTACTTCATAATAGAACCTTAAATCATCCAAGACTAATGAATTTGAGTGCAAGACTAACAATGGTGCATGTACATGATAGCTACATTGGTTGTTTGAAGAAACATCACTGTAACTTTGGCATGCACAATTGAAAAATATTATTTAGAAAAAAATGTGATATGTGAGTGTCCAATCTTTATAGCATTGAACCGATATTGTATCTTTGGCCAAAATACAAAGTAGATATTGATTTATGTTCAAGCGATGCACGTCCACAATCGCTTGATAGTGCAACATGAATGAATTGTGCAATCTCTCTCAGACGCATACATATCTCATTTCTCCGTGGGCATCGGAATCACACACGTGCACTTCGTGTATTTCTCTCCCTCTGTCAAGGTTAGAATTCATCTTTCTACCCCATCCTACAAGTCTCTCACACAGAAACACACATGCTCTCTCTGTCAAACATGCCACCCCTTTAATTCTACCCACCCACCGACACTAATGTCTCAAAGTATAATTATGTCTTGCACACATATGCCTAAGGTTAACTCGAGTCCCGAAACCATATGAATACATATAATCGGATTCCAGCAGAGAACCTTTTGTTTTGAGATTTCTCTCTCTCTCTCTCTCACACACACTCACTCACACACACACACACACACACACACACACGCAAATACACACGTGCGTAGACATTGTTTCTCTCTTCATTTTTTCCGGCACTTGCATGCACACCGCTTGTTTATCTCCGTGATGCTTTAAGTATGCCTCACACACATGTTATCTACCTATCT
>NC_057798.1:376098962-376126097 GCF_018294505.1 Triticum aestivum | reverse complement strand
ACACACACAGACACACACACACACACACACACACACAAACACACACACACACACACATGCACACACACATGCTAGTTGTGTCATTGTGCCTTGCTCACACACACTCGATACGTCTTTCTCTCCATAGCCCCCTCGATATGTAGACTTCTATCGCACGCACAGTTGCAGTGATGATGGCACTGAACCCAGTGTGCCTTATTTTCACCGGCCTCATGTGATAGTTCTCACCCTGTTTTCTGTTAATTAATAAGGCAACCTTTTCTTTGTTACTACTAGTGAATCTGAGATCATTTGGGGAGACATAAAATATATCACTTCAACCCAATTATCGCAGTAACTATTTTAAAAGAAACTAGCTAGATGCCCGTGCGTTGCATGAAACATCAAGATGCATTTGTATGAGTAGTTTATCTTGTGAGAGAAAAGGATAAATGAGGGAAGGCCTTATTTGCAAATGTGGAGAGGGGTGTGGGTATATTTTTACAAAATTGCCATAGTTTCCTTCCTATATGTTAGATATAAATCCGACGGCCTATATTGCAGGATGGCAGGAACACCATCATCACCAACTCTATTTTCTACTCCCTTCGTTCCTAAATATTTGTTTTTTAGAGATTTCAACAAGTGACTACATACGGAGCAAAATGAGTGAATCTAACTCTAAAATATGTCTATATACACATCCGTATGTGGTAGTCCATTTGAAATCTGAAAAAGACAAATATTTAGGAACGAAGGGAGTATAAGAGTAGACATAGAGATATATCTCCAGCATCGTCCACAACGAACATGTGCTGGACTGGTTAGCGCCGGATGCTCGCAATGCGATGACCTGAATTCGAATTCTGTCTTTAACTTTAGATTTTTATATTATATAATTTAATATATACTTCTTTCGCTACTGTACTGAAAGTGGAACCCATAGAGTACTTAGAATACAAGATTAAGGATGGATTTGTTTCTTTTTAACTTTCTGTACGAAGATGTAGCCACCCTGCAAGTCATTCACACTGTACATGAAATTAACTTTTTATAGACGGAGAATCATACACACAATTAACTCAAATGGATTGGATGTGACTCTATTATTTCCAGCATAAGAGCATCTCCAACGGCAACCGGCAAATTTCCTCCCGCTTCCTTCCGCAGTAGACATCCAATCCAACGGCATACATTTTCACAACTCTAACCAACTAGAGGAAATTCGTGCTAACACAGACTGATTTCATATAAGCAAGAAGGATTTCATATAAAAAGTTGGGTCTTCATTAAACATGACGGATTTCATTACATTTACATGAACTAAGCGATGCTAATCCGGCTCTCGTGTTAATACCTAATCTAATGGCCGCCCACGGATCCCTTTGTCTTTCTCATGTCCGACAGACACTTGCGGGGTCGGCGAAGGTCCTCGTAAGAGATGAAGCAGCAAAGAAACCACATGTATACGCAGTCGTCACCTTGGCGGTGGCCTTCATAGGACCCAAGTGGTGGCGGCCTCCTGTGTTCTACTTCTCCTCGATGATGGCAGTGGACACGGAGAAGCTGGCCACCGACTTGTCGCTCTCCATGCACCTGGCTTATGTCTGTGCCTACATGGCGTTGCTGCAGACATGGGAGGCGCGCCCACAGACATGGGAGGTGCGGCCACCGCAGACACCGGTGGTGCGGTACAACGCGACAGCAACGATGCCCGTGCCGCCGTGCTCACCGCCGTACCGGCGTGGAGCAACTCGCCACTCCCCATCAAGTTGAACTGGAGCAGTGAGTTGCTGAACCACGCGCTGTCTTGGGGCGGCAACTGGCTTCGTCGGGCCAAGCGAGGTTGGTGAAGCACCGAGCGGCCTCGCTCGTATCCGGAGGGCTCGGCGGGCCACCCAGTCGGGTAGTATGCCAGAGAACGACTCCTCGAAAGCCAATCAAAGAGTGGAGAAAATGTTGAAGGAGGAGATGGGGGAGGGGCGGAGGGGTGCGATTCTGCCCCGTTGTCTATCTGGCCTCATTTAAATAGAGGGCGAACGGTAGGAGCTTGGCCGACATCTGGCCTCATTTAAACTAAGGGAGGATGGGAGGAGCTCGGTCGGTGTTGCGTTTAATTCTGGCCCGCTCATGAACAGATGTGTGGCTGGAGTAGGTTTCTCGGTTGGCATGCAGGTTTAATGGAGGCGTTTGATGGAGGCGAGGATGCGTGTTCAGCCGGGCATGCAGCGGGCGGTGCAGTACTAGTATTCGATTTGACAACTACTAGTAAAACCAGGACAGTTCCTGATACGTCTTTAAGGCAGACGAGGGAGAGAGTAGCGGTTCCTGAAATGGTGAATGGCCAATGATGCATCCTCCTTCAATTAGCATCCTGAATGCATGAGGGAAGTAATGGGAGGAGGACGGGAAAAGAGGCAGCACGATGTGAATGCTGCAGTTTGCACTCACATAAAGGCGCCCCTCCATTTCAATGCATCTACCACATCATACACACCTAAGAACCTACACTAAGCGCAAAAGTGCTCACTCCATACCCATGGCAGCGATGCGCGCAAGCGGCCAGTGGCTGTGCCAGATGGTCCACGACGCCGGCCTGCGGCATGGCATCGAGTATCGTCTCCAGACGGTGTTGGCGACCGGCTGGTTCATGGCCATCATCGACGCCAGCTACGACTCTCAGTTGGACCAGATGATCGTTGCCACCATCAACAAGTTCACCGTCATCAAGAAGCTCACGGACGACATCACCCTACTCCTCCAGCCCGCGCGCCCGGGCTCCTCATTGCATGCCACCCTAATCGGCCTCCATGGCGAGAACCTCTTTCAAGCACTGGTGGCCCTGCGACTGTCGGTCGAGGGAATGAAGAATGTTCCCCTGGAGATCATGCTCTCCGCGAGGCACCTTGCCCTGCAAGAATTCGTCGACCTACACATTCACGTGTACGAGGAAGTCGTGTACATAGGTATCTACAAGGCCGGTGAGGACGCTACAACGTTGGCTTTTGTCAACCGGCTGGAAGCATTGGATGCCTTTGTTGAGAAGCACCTTGACCTCGCCACAAAAGCTGCCGCTCCTAAGCTGCCGGTCGGTGGCCCAGTGCACTGAGTCGAGGAGGAGGAGGTCATACGTTGATGGATGCATCTTTCTTCTTGCCTCCTGTAACCACCACTATGGTCGCATCATCGTGGCCTTAATTCTTATTGCGCTATTGCATTCTCGTTCCAGTCAATACATACATGTGCGATCCCTTTGCTCACATTCGGAGGCAATTATATGCGTCGCTGTAACTAGTACTCCATCCATCAATTTATAAGTTCTGCTTACCTTTTCCATCAACTTCGTGCAACACACTTGCATCTTGCTAGAAACACTACAATATGTCGAACCGCATGTGACCAAACCGACGATTCACCAACCTAGCTACTACCCTGCTTATCTGGCAGAAAAAGCCCCACCCTAGCATTTCCAATCATTATTTCTATCTATCGATCGTGCCAAGGAGCAGAACCAAATGTTATAATTTATACATGTTTCTCTACTCCTATAAAAGAGTGTTTTCTTTCAAGATTGTGAACAAATACTATTCTACTTTGGATCCGTCACAACGCACTGGCACATTGCTAGTAAAAGAAAAAGGCCTGCGGCGTTCGCATTGCACCCCCACACACCCGGGAATCGGGGGTACTCCACGGCCCGTCCGGCACGCCACATAGCTAGGGAAGGCATGTTGCCTAGCATTTTCACTTTCATGTGGGACTGCAGTTGAGCAAACCGACTATCGGCAAACCGCACCCTGCCCGCCCTGTTGGAAAACAAAAACGAGGAGGGGAAGATCTAGCTGTAGCACGGAAGCCAAGAAATTTGGTGTCAGATGGGGCTCGTTGATAGAGTAGGAGCACTCCGTACTACTACTCCAACTAGTACGAAGTTTGTACTACAACTAGTACTACCACTATACAACTAGGTACGTGCACGGCACAACATCGTAGGAACAAAAAATGGGAAGATCTTGTTTTGGGTGATTTATCTTTTTTTCAGTCAACGTAGTATGAATAATATGATGTGGGGGGCACCCATGAAGCTTATGTGGCTTCGTTGCATGGCTAGGAAAGGCTAGAGAAAAATAAATAGATAATGTGTTTAGAGTGCACTCCACTAAATAGATACTTTGGATCCATTGCAACGCACGGGCTGACACATTGGTAGTAGTAAGAGACAAATTCCGGGTTTGACACGAGTTCGTACTGCAGGAGCACCTCAAGGCCTAGTGCAGGAGTGACATTTCCCTCTCGGGGCCCGCGGGACCGAGCTTGAGTGGTTTAGTACACCGGCCTATGAGTCAATGACATGTGGACCTTAAATGGGGCTGGCCCACATGTCATTCTCATGAAAGCCGAGCGGCAGTGGGACCGAGAGGGGTGAGGCGCAGGTCGGCGGACGAGGCTTGCCTGCTCCCCTCCCATGCTCCGATCCATATTCCTGCACCACTAATCTTCATCCAACGGTTATAATAGATTTCCTCGTGTTGGTCATCTATAGCCTCAAAGAAAGGTAAACAAAAGTCGTATATCCAGGAAATAGTTTCCTGCATGAATCTATACATGCATGCAAGGCCCTTTCCTTTCCTGCTCGTCCTCCTCCAGATCATCAGCTGCGTTGACAATGCCGGTGCCAACGCTAGAGCGTCGCAACAGGTGCCTGCCTAATCCATGTAGCATGCTGCGGCACCAGCGAATACCACCTCCTCCATGCCAACATCGGCATCTGGGCCATGCACATGCAGTTGCTCCCGTAGTATTTTACCCGCATGTTCGACTGCAGTACCACACCGATCTTGGACGAGACCATGGAGTTTGTGGCCAAGAAAAGTCTCTGCCCGGCCGACGCATGTCGAGGTGCTTGACTATTGTGACGTGCCGCACAACATTTCCTAGCCCGCGCTCCAGATGAGGGGCAGAGTGCTGCTCCCGATCGTCAGTGGTGCGACGGCAACAACGACCGGGTGGGAGCTCGGGCGGGAGCCAGTGATCTACCTGGGGCACATAGCTCGACTTGGTCTCGAGATTTTGACTGCTTGCACCATCCCGAGGATGTACCACTCAACGACGAGGCTGGAATGCTGGATACGTATAGGCGTGTGCTCGTGGGCGAGAGGAACCTACTCAATAGATACCGGTTTGCGAACGTGATGTACTCTACGTAGTTGAGCCAATGATCCTGGAGGCGTTCCTGCCGTCGTACGTTGACGCACGACTCAACGGCGTGCGGCCATGTGCGAGCGTAGGTCGGCTACGGGGAAGCGGCATTAGTGTGGTTTGAGATGCCCAGCTGGCCGTTTCGCAGTGGCGTTCACGACTCACTCGTTCGAGTTGAACCGGCCGGTGGTGGCCTCGTCGTGGTGAGGCTGCCACAACTGGACGTCGGGGTGTTATATGGCGTAGATGTCCATGGAAGGAAACCATGGCAATTTTTCAAAAAGATACCCACACCCCTCTCCACATTTGCAAATAAGGCCTTCCCTCGTTCATCCTTTTCTCCCACAAGATAAACTACTCATACAAATGCATCTTGATGTTTTGTGCAACGCACGGGCCTCTTGCTAGTAAGAAACAAATCTCGAGTTTGGCACAAGTTCGTGCAGCAGTAGCACCACAAGGCCTGGCGCAGGGGTTACATTTCCCTCTTAGGGCCCACGGGACTGAGCTTCAGTGGACTCGTTAGGTGGCTTCTCCACATGTCATGCTCCCGAAGGTAGAGGGGCGGTGGGGCAGAGAGGGGTGAGCCGCAGGTCGGGGACGTGTGGTGTCATGGGTTTGAGCGGCGTCGTGGGAATCACGTGTGGCCGTGGTAGAACCTTGATGCTCGCCGCATTTCAAGTGGCCCACATGCCATGCACACAAAGGCAGAGGGGTGGTGCGCCCGAGAGGGGTGAGGCACACGTCGAGGGACGTGGTGCCGTGCGTTGGAGTGGCGTCATGGGAATCGCAAGTGGCAGTATATGAAACGTGATGGTCGCCGTAGTTCAAGTTCCATGGAGAAGTTGTCATGTCTACGGACACATGCATTGCATACCGATCATTGGAAGGAGTAGTAGAGAAATCTAGGTGGATAAATAGTTCCTTATAGTCAAGCAGACCTACGCTGCTACTTCTTCCAAAGACATGCACACAATCGAAATAGTTCATCTATATCAATATACACAGAGAGGAAAAAAAATTACAAGAGAGGGAATAGTTCATCCATCCATAATGCCCTGCTGCTAGTGCATCTTCTTCTTCTTTTCATTTTTTGTGGGAGACGTCTTCGCAACAAGATCTTTGGACCTTGCAACTATTTCGAAACTCACACAGGCATCGTGGGCAGCATATTTTATCCGCTCGTACGTCAAGGGATAATTCTCCCATCCAGACGACCTTAATGCCAACGTCTTGTCACCCTTCTGAAGATTTGTACCAAGCACAAAATTTGCTACGTCGAATAGGGACGGTGTCTATTTATCACAATCTTCTACATGAATTTTGATTCTGGTTTGTAGGTCAGTGATGCTTTTCAAATCAAGGTCGTATAGCGCCATGTTCTGTTTGTCCCCTTCAATGGCTGCCCCACAGAAGTATATATCCTCCCGAGACAAGAAATCATGGAGCTCACCTGGTATGGAGGGCACGTGTATGATGTGGTACACCAATACATCATCTTTGAGGCACATCTGAAGGACGGCGGCATGTTGGATCTTCCCAGTGGCACGCTCCGTGTACTCTGCACCGAGACCAATGACCTTCATCTTTAACTTTTGGAGGGAGTAGGATACATTGTTGATCCACTTTCGAACAACCCTTGGGTGGTCGGTGACAGTGGCAACTATGCTCAACGAGCCTTCTACAAGGACATGTTGGACGCTAAAAACCTGCATCTGGATCTCTTTCGCCATTTGGAACTACTCGACCAGAGGGCTATGGTTTGGAGAATTAGGATTAGATGGCTAGTCTAATTGAAGAAGATGATTATTTAAAGGGGCTTCAGAATTACTCCAGGAGTATGTGAAGAGGTTAAAACAATGTGAATGCAGTGGGGTTTGGATGCTAATGAAGATGAAGGAGAGGTGAAGAAGCCAAGGAAAATCGGTTCCCGATGTAGAAGTAAATGGGAGAAGTGGCCTGCAGGGAGTTGATTAGACGGCTAGGTAGACTAAACTAAAAGGCTATGTGGGTAGATAGAGGAGTGGTACCTGTCCGTGTACGATCCCATCCTTCTAGTGCTACATGTGCCACTGGCTAGTTGAGGTCACTCTTTCAAATCACCGTGGCGAGACATTTTGTGATTCTTTTTTATTTCCGCACCCCTCCTAACAGGTGGGACCTATGCAAACAGATATAAAAATGCTTCGTAGCTAGTTCGGAAGGATATTGGCGCGTGCGTGGGAGACACAAGATTCTCTGGTTAAGGAATACACAGTTATCCTAAAAAAAGAAAAAGCCCTTCTTCGTGCTTCCGCATGCATGAGAATTTGGTTATGCTCGCAATATGGATGATACCTGGAGGATGAAGTGAACCTAGAGGCATGCTAGCATGGGAAACCCACTTCCGCTATACAGTACTGGAGTACTCATGTTCCTACTACTACTAGTAGTAGTACAACTATGGTACACTTGATGGTCAAAATATTATTCATCCGGTCCTCACAGTGAAGTGACAACACCCTGCGCCTGACACTAGTCCAGGTAGCGTGTTCGGGTTACCAAAGAAAGCCTCACCTTGTGCACTGTGCAGTCTGTCACCACCGTTGTATAGCACATTAGCATGCTTCGCCTCGTCTCTCTCTCCCCTAGCACCACTCCATCTCCATCTCCATCTCAATCTCCATCTCACTGTGCCCCCGTGTACCCTCGCCTGCCCCAGTACTGCTATTCCCTCGCTAGCTGCTCCAGCACCGATAGCCTTCTCCCCTGTAAATCAAGCCCCCCAAAAACCCACCTTCCAAACTCCACCATGGCCGAACGCGAACTGTGCAACATCCATATGAGACGCGATTGGAGCAATCTCCCCAGTGACATCCTCAACCTCTATTGTTCGTGTATGGATATTTTGAGCATCGTGCGGCTGGCTGCATGCTCGAGGGACTTGCACACGACCATCATCGAAGCAAGGCCTAAGATTTTCAAGACACCCTGCTTGCTGCTATCTGGTCTTGCGAGATTTTCTCACCATGATACAGAGGTGTACATGATGCCCCTCAACTTCAATCCGACCTCCCATTAGCCGAAATTTCTTTGCAGGTATGTAGTGGGTTGTCGTACATCATTTCCCTCGACTTCGATCCGATCACCATCACCCAAAACTTCTTGGCAGGTATGTACTGGGTCAACAGGAACTCCCATTGGATGGCTGCCGTCAAAGAAAAAGGGATTAAGTTGGTGCTCATGAACCTCCAGACCTCCCATGAGACTATCCTTCCTCCGTTGGATTATATAGGGTTTTACCGTCGCGGTCCAACTCATCTAGATTACCACGTCAGTTGGACGGACCTTGTTTTGCAGAAGACTGTAATCTGTCAAGTGCCCACACGACATGCGAATTACGCAAACTTCAAGCTAATTGCCTTGTTCGACCGTGGACTCGCCTATCTTTACACCGGTGCCTTCTTTAGCTGGAGACAACTCAGCTTGCAGTGGATCGACAAAGCTGATACACACTTCTGTGATGCTATTAAACACAATGGCATCATCTACGTGGTGCACAAAGCAGATGGCACCACGTATTGTTGGGATGGCGCGTGTAAGTTGTTTTCATCTCATGTTAATGATAATGCCATGACATTGTTTGAAATTTTTTTGATGATTGGCATATCCCTGTTTGAGTAGAATTTGAGTAGAACTATGGCAATGTATTAGAAACGCCGTAAATCAACCATATTTGGAATGAGTTAATTCATGCGATTGTGACCATGTCATTACAACCAATTTGTACCCTTGAATAATCAAACGGTTGGGAAGATATGGATATTCTCCTTATTTTATAGTAATCTATCTGCTACTAAATATGAGTGTGTATCAATAGCCATGTTAGTTTCCTCATTTTCGTGATGTAGAAACATGCATCACACTATTGGTTTCATCTAACCATACATTAGGGAAGTAAATGTGCATATGGAGAACTCTATATTTGGAAGTAGTGAAATCTTGTAACGCTTACCATGTGTACATACTTATATTCGCCTTTCAGCAATCAATGGCTAGAATAATATCCTGACAAAAAATTTGCCCACAGAACATGAGTATATAACAATGCATGGTCTGTTAGTTTCCTTGAAGAATTTTTTTGTGAGGACAGAACATGATTACATAACATGCATGACATGGTAGTTTCCTGTGAAGAATTGATTACGAGATAACATGAGGATAACCATGCATGGCACTTCTATATTTTTGAACCCAATATACATTTCCCTGTATTTTCCTCTCAGTTCCAACAGGGACATATCAATGTTGTTTCTTGCATTATCCTACTCATACTCTGAACAATGCTGGTCTTACATTAACAATGCCTGTCCTTTTTGATACGATGCAGTGTCCCTACAGTTACTGCCCTTTGTAATCACACCACCTTTGCCAAAAACAGGGAAGCACAACTGGTTCCTCGCTCGATCAGACGACGACAAAAGACTGATGATCATTTGCACACATGAGCCAAAAAAGTTATATTGCAAAAAAAAACCACTATGTACAAGCACCATGAAATACGTGAGTATCCGGGCAGTGGTTGTTACGTCTATGAGCAGGATACCAGCTTGTTGGGGCCTTCGGGTTTTTTGAGTTGGAGGTGGCTAAACAGCCTTGGTTCACACCCTCCATTTCTCGGACTCAATTATCCGATTAACCAGGAGATCACCGTTGGCAAGGACCTTGATGGCAGAGAGGATCTGTTTGCTATGGAAAACTGTGTCTACACGGCGAGCCCTAGGACTTTGGGAGCAAATTCCCCTGATTGTCAATGATACAACCTGCAGCCAAAAGAAGGTGAGAATGATACAAGCATCTGGATTAACTTTGATCCTTGGATGTCTCAAGTCTGACATGCAGTGATGTGGTTCAAGCCTTCAGGAGTTCTGGTTGATAGGTAATTAGGCTATTGCGTCAAAAGGGTGGAGTAACGGTGTCCCCGGATCACTAGTGGCTGAAGCGGGGCTGCAAATTATGATGGTGTTGGATCATCCCTCTTCGAATGACTTGTTGTCTTTGCTGCTTGTTATGGATGGGTAGTTCTCTCTTTTGTTATGCACATTCCTTGTCATTTGGTCATCCTCGTCTATGTCACTCTTACTATGTAATGGTTACCTCTATTTAAAATGTCATTCTCGTCTGGATCACGAGAGTCTGAGCGCTGCAGATGGGTGCATTTTGGTGGTGTAGCAAGACTTCTTATGAACTATCATGTCTTGTTGTTTATGTCAGTAGTAGTCAGTAGTCAGTGTTTGAATGTTGTATATATCGTTGTTTTGAACTGTTTATTGTCTTGAACTGCTGGTGGGCTAAATGAGGGCATCACCATTCTCCAGTGTTTAAAGTATATATCTTTTTTTCAAGTTATAATATGAGCTCAGTGTCTTTTCGATGATGTACACTTGTTTGGGCCAGTGAGGTGTTGTTGAATATGGGCCGAGTAGTAACATAATGCCAAATAGGTCAATTATGATTCTCGAGCCGGGCTCTCGAAAGATCCTAAAAAGAGGTTGGGCTCTCAAAAAAAGAAAGAATAAGGACTCTTAGGCCGACAGGTGGGCGCCACCAGTGCTTTCATGCGCTTGCGCGCCAAGAGCATATTGGCGTGTGTCTGAAATTCATGCTACCTTTTCATCCCTAATCTCCCTCCCCTCCCCCCCTTTGGAATCTCGATTCTTACTTCAGTTCCCCCAAATCCCCCTCATGTACTCCCTGTACTCAAGCGCACTATCATGTCGCCGGTCAACGCGGATCTCCAAGCCGGAGATCCTGAGGTCTGTCCTACCTTCTGGCACTGCGTGCTATCGCTCAACAGTGGCATGGCGGCGCTTGACGACCAGTTTGCCGGCAAAGTGCTGATGGTAACCATCAATGGCGACAGGCCTCCCGTCTCGCCGGACGACCTTGTCAAAGCTCTTGGCATTGTGCACGCATCCAAATAAGTGACTTGCTCATCGAAGTCTGTCCGCCACCGGCTTATTTCTTCGTCAGGTTTCGGACAACTTTCGACTGCAGTCATGTGTTCAAATCTTCCCTGCGTTTGTTCTGTGATGGTGCGCTCGTGAGTTTTGATTGGTGGTACCCAGGATGGGGCTCGATGCCCTTTGATCTTGATTTTTTAACAAAGCTTACCATCCACGGCATGCCTCAACGTGCTTGGAACAACGAGTCCATGAATGAGCGTATCAAACCTTGGAGGTGAGCTCGTAAGTATGTTTGTTCCTCCAGGCAGCTGGGATCTGACTGTTATGTCATGGATGAAGAGGCCGTCCACCATACTGAAGGTGATTGGAGTTGAGATACCGGCGCAGGAACCGAGGTTGTACTATTCGTCGCCACCAAGGCCGCCGCAGACCACATTAGGGATGTACCTGTATCGAGTGTTCATGCATGTCGAAGAAGTGGTCAATCCATTAATCGAAGTCCTGCCGCCGCCGCTGGTGTCAGGGTCCGTCGACGACGTCCATTACAGGAGTCAACGTTAGACTTTCTCCGTGTTGCCTGGAATGATGGATGGCACAGGGCCTACTCCATCGCGCGGCGAAGGCCACTGCTTCTTTGGGAGAAGAGGCAGGGCTGGTTGACTGGATGTGCTCTAATTTGAGGTAACAACTGATTCTTGTCAGATACTAGTTAAATCCGATCTATCGGTGTGAAGCACTCATGTGCCAGTACATTTGATTGTGACCTGTTCTATTTTTGTACCTGAACTGTTTTTAGAAAGGGTTGTACATCAACCTAATGTGCTAGCAGAAGTTATTGTGTTGTCTGTCTGTTTTTTTTGCACAACATTCAAGAGATTTTCCCATCATTGATAAAGACGATGAACCGTTATGTACGATTTCATTGGTTTCAACATAGCCCTACCCGTAGCGATCTACTGCTTCCACCCTGATGTGCCACCTGCGTGAAATTTGTGTATGCAAGTTCAGTGTGCTATAATGTCCTATATGGTTGTGTCAACTATATAAGTTTTACTGAGCATCAACAATTAATGTATATGGCTGAAAGATGTATTTACGAGCATTGACCGATGGGTCTCTCTCTCTCTCTCTCACACACACACACACATACACACACACACAAGTGGGACCTATTGAATTATTTCTTCGCTCGTGACAGCTTTTAATTAGGTTCCACTGTACTCTAACTTTTTTATTAAGTTATTAACTGAGCTCATTGACTTCAAAAATTTGTACAGAAGCATTGTTTTGGGCCTTTCCGACGTCGTTGAATGTGGGCTGAGTAGCCATGTAAAGTTGTATTGTACTACACATGTCTTTTGTTTGAACATCAGCAATGCAACTAGACCGACGGATGTACACAGTATACTAAAATAAGCATAGCCTAGCCTATCTTTCTTTTGATAAAATGCACAACCCAGTTCATTTTTTATATAATAAGATTACCTAGCACAACTTAATTTTTAAATAATATTTGTATCTCAGTATTATTTTTATACGAAATGCTCAGTGCAAACCATCATTGTTTTTTCACCCATCCTAGAAAATGGGTCCATTTCTACTAAAATAAAATGGCTTGTAAATTATCACAAATGATAAATGCGTTGCATGTACGCGATATTATTTTTGACCCAGCTCAGTAAATAGGCGTATTCGAATAAATAATCAAATGCGTTGTAAATTATCATAAATAGTATTTTTTTTGATAAACAATTATCATAAATAGTAAATCGGTTATTATTATTATTATTATTATTATTATTTTATCCAGCCCAGGAAATAGATTATTTTTTGAGTCAAAGCCCAGGAAATAGATGTATTGGCAAACAAAATGAAATGGCTGTAAAACCTAAATAAATGGGCTGCATTCCGCCACAACTTTCAAAGCTGACTTTGTTGGCCCACTAGACGAACAGTGCGCAAGGTGTTGTCCATTTAGTCAACAAATTATTCTGACATGTGTAGTCGTTGGATTGACATCCAACGGCGATCCTGCTTCTTCAATCTCTGATCTAGTTGCTCTTGCTCTAGCCGCCAAAACCATAGCCGACTAGAGCGCCCGCATCTGCCTCCGTGGCCGGCTGTGCTGCCTCTCAGGCCTCGCCGGACCACTCTACTCCCAACGGTGGCCAGGTCATACATGTACTCACCCACACCTTCTGTTATTCTCCGGCGAACGCAGCCTCACCCGGCAGCCGAACTAGTCCCTCCAGATCGTTCCATGTGCCACTTGTTCCATGACTCCAGATCGTTCCCATCTTAGGCCTCGTCGTCTTCCATCGCCTTGGTGCTCTCGATGCGGCGTGGTCAACATGGTCAAGGAACGCCTTCCATCGGAAGGGGACTGTACGTGGAGAGACTGACAGTTGGGTCCACGACCGCAGCAAGGAAGTGCTTCCTTATTATGCACAAAATAATGATTCCTCCACCTGATAGCGGGACCTATCAGAAGGGCCTCGAAAAAATGTTCCCCCCTGACAGCTGGGACCCATTAGCTACATCTTCATACACAAGGAAGTGTGTCCGTATTACGGGCAAAAAATGATTCTTCCCCCTAACAGTTGGGACCCACCAGCCATATCTTTCCACGAAAGGAAGTGCCTCCTTATCCTCCATGACAACTGGGACCCACCAGCTATATCTTCACACGGAAGGAAGTGCCTCCTTATCCTACTTGACAGGTGGGACCCACCGGGTCGAACCGTACGTCGGGTTGTCTATCTAGTCGTGATCGTGTACATACATACAGGTCGATCGGTCTCTCTGCAGCGGTGAACCATTTCCGAGTAAGGAGATACATGTGTCATAGTAGAGGCGCAGACGTAACATGTCACCCAATCCCGTCTATATATATCATGTACACGTATGTACAACCACGCTGCAAGAATTAAATACGGCTACGTACATACATACGGGCGGGGTCTCGAATGCGTACTCGCGCATACATATGGCCAGGGATCATGTACATGGAGAGGCAACGGACGGCAACGATGTCGTCCTGTTCATCGGCAGCTAACCGGCTGGGTCGGAATGGAGGAAACAACGTCGTCTTCACCGAGAGCCAAGTGACTGGGTCAGAATGCGTCATGTTCATCGAGAGCGAAGCCACTGGGTCGGAACACGTCGTGTTCATGATGGAATAGGCGAAATGAGGCCTGGCGTACCGTAGAACAGAGAAAACGGGCCTTCTGTTCGACCGAGTACGGTCGAAACAGGGTCCTGTTCATCGGGAAGGGTCTAGCGTATCGCAAAACGGTGGAAACGGACTTCTGTTCGAGCTCCTATGTTCGAAACGGGGTCCTGTTGATCAGGAGGGGTGTGGCGTACCGCAAAATGGAGGAAACAGACTTCACTTTGACCTCCTATGGTCGAAACGGGGGTCCTGCTCATCGGGAGGGGTGTGGCGTACCACAAAACGGGACTCCACGGGCTACTGGTGATCCATCGTCGACTTCCTCCAGCCTCCACCTGCTACTGTTCATCCACCATTGACTTCCTCCAGCCTCCACCAGGTACCGTTCATCTACGGGGGTCCTGTTCATCCAGCCTCCACTGGCTACTATTCATCCAGCCCTCCACGGGGTCCTGTTCATCCAGCCTCCATCGGCTACTGATCAACTAGCCCTCCACGGGGTCCTGTTCAACCAGCCCTCCACGTACGGGGTTCCTCCACCAGCTACTGTTCATCCACCCACACCTCCTTGATCGGGGTTCTCTTCATCCAACGGCAACAACCTCTACTATCGCAGGATCTTGTTCATCCAACCCCCACCGAGAACTGTTCATCAAGAGGCAACTTCGACCGGCTTCATTTAGTTGCAGTAGCGAAGGAATCACTCGGGTTCAGTTAATAGCAAGGGATCAATCGTGGTTTAGTAATGTAGCTAGTGCAATCGCTCGGGTTCAGTTAGAGCCCAATGCCTCACTCGGGTCAGTCAGAGCGCAATGCCTCGCACACACGCGCGCACGTGTATGAGAGAAACGCACAAACCTCCGTGCATCGCTCCGCCTCGACTACCCACCGTAACTAGGAACTCCCCAAAAATTTCCTCGCCCTCGCTTCTACCACGGGTTTTTCCGTCATGGACGGCCCAAAGAATGTCATGCAGGTGCGTCTCAGGCCCGCCCAGGACGAAAAACCCATTTTCTGTCATTATTTTTTGTCATAAAAGTAGGATCCCACCACATCTATGATGATACCAAGTTTTGTCACAATTATCATCATAGAAGTGTCATAAGCATGACAGAAAAAAATTGTTCGGCCCAAAATGTCATGGATGTTTCTTTATTTAGTGATATGTCAAGGAAGTGAGAAAATTGGAGGAGCACTTTGACGGATTGTAAACAGAGCACGTGCCCCGTGCAGAAAACAACATTGTTGATCATCTGTCAAAGTGCACTACACAGAAGCTACCTGTGGAACCAGGAACTTTAGTTCTCCATCTTACTCAGCCCTCCGTATCGCCAACAACAATGGCCAGAAAGAAGAGGAAATTGGACTCCGGTAAGCCACTCCCGGTAGAACCCCTCGGGGTTCCTGGCAGGGACCCTACCGGAAACAACACCCCTTCGATTGCCAGGCTGCACCTTCCTGTCGGGTCACTGGACCCCGCGGTTGAGGGATGCGCCCCCACGAATGAGGAGGTGCCGTAAGGCCTCGTTACCAAGCCTCAGGCTCCAGCTTGGGTAAGGCACATAGTACATTTCCTCCAAACTGGAGAACTTCCCGAAGAGCAAGAAGTGGAAAGAGTAGCCTAGAGGGCCAGTATGTATTAGTTTGTCGATTACATTCTGTACAGAAGAAGGCCCAACGGTGTGAAATTGAAGTGCATTTGCCAGGAAGAAGGAAAAGAACTGCTGGTAGAAATACACAAAGGAATGTGCGGCTCCCACATTGGATCAAGGGCTTTAGTTGGGAAAGCATTCCAGCAAGGATTCTATTGGACCACTGCCCTCCAAGATGCGGTTGAGCTAGTCACTAAGTGTGAAGCCTGCCAGTTCCATTCCAAGAATATCCATCTACCTGCCCTAGCACTTCAGACAATCTCTTTGTCATGGCCTCTTTCAGACTGGGGGCTCGATATCCTCGGCCCTTTCCCCCGAACTATCGGGGGCTTTGAATTCTTGTCCGTTGCAATCGACAAGTTTACAAAGTAGCCAGAAGTAGCTGCCGTGAGAAAGGTGACTATCGGTGTCAAAACCGGCGGATCTCGGATAGGGGGTCCCGAACTATGCATCTAAGGTTGATGGTAACAGGAGGCGGGGGACACGATGTTTACCCAGGTTCGGGCCCTCTCTATGGAGGTAATACCCTACTTCCTGCTTGATTGATCTTGATGAATATGAGTATTACAAGAGTTGATCTACCACGAGATCGTAATGGCTAAAACCCTAGGAGTCTAGCCTGTATGATTATGATCCCCTCTACGGACTAAGCCCTTCGGTTTATATAGACACCGGAGGGGACTAGGGTTGTACAAAGTCAGTTACAGAGAAAGGAATCTTCATATTCGGGCGCCAACCTTGCCTTCCACGCCAAGGAGAGTCCCATCTGGACATAGGTGAGAGTCTTCGGTCTTGTATCTTCACGGCCCAACAGTCCGGCCCATGCTACATAGTCTGGCCATCCGAGGACCCCTTAATGCAGGACTCCCTAAGTAGCCCCTGAACCAGGCTTCAATGACGAGGTGTCCGGCGCGTGGATTGTCTTTGGTATTGCAAGGCGGGTTCCTTCTTCAAATACTCCAAAATAGTCTTTGAACACAACAATCGTGTCCGGCTCTGCAAAACAAATTCCACACACAACCGCAGAGAGTATAATATTTCATTAGTCCAATCCGCTGACAACTTTTTGTAGCGTGACATCACGTCGCCGCCCGGCCATTATTTCGAACTATTTTTTAGACCGCCTCTCCATATTTCGAGAAGCAGTTTCATTGGCACGTATTTTCAAAGCAGAGATCGTGTCCCTTATTGCGGTATTCTCATCAATACGGGCATGGGTAATCCCACTGTATCGTCTGCACGGCCCATGGGAATAGGCGAGTTTTTAGGGCGAGTGGGGAGGCGCTTGATATTCACTGCCTTTATAAAGAGATAAGGATTCACCCCTTTCACCCACGCCTTTTCTCTCTCTACCTCCCCCATTCTCGAGCTCTAGCGCCCAAGTTCTCATCTTTTCACCCCAAGAAAGCACTCCAACCATGTCCAGATCCGGAGCGCAGGGCAAGTGGATGGTCTCCTCCGTCAAGGAGAAGGACATTACGAAGCTCCGGGAGGCTAGTTATTTGGCCGAGGAAATCGCACACCGGCTTCCGGCCAAGGGACATATCATCCCCACCCGAAGCCCCGTGAGAGGGTAGTATTCATCCCCCACTTCGTCCGCGGGTTGGGATTTCCTCTCCCCCCGTTCGTCCGCGAACTCATGTTCTACTATGGGCTGGATTTCCACGATCTGGCCCCCAACTCCTTCCTCAAACATTTCGGCATTCGTTGTCGTGTGCGAGGCCTTCCTCCGCATCCCACCCCACTTCAAATTATGGTTAAAGATCTTCAATGTGAAGCCGAAGGTCGTGGGCAGTCAACACACGGAGTGCGGAGGTGCCATGGTGAGCAAGATGCCCAACATCACATGGCCAATAGGTACCTTCATGGAGACCATAAAAGGGTGGCAACAGCATTGGTTCTACATCACAGAGCCGCGCGATACCACCTGAGCCGCGTCTCCCGAATTCCAGTCCGAAGCCGTGATGCGGCTCACCTCCTGGCTAGAGAAGGGCCTGGACTGGTCTTCGTCGGACGAGCTGACAGTGCTTCAGGAACGCATCAGGAGCATGGTAGACAAGAATATCAAGCTTGTCAATGTGATCCAGGTGATGCTTGTTCGCCGGATCCTTCCGTGCCAAAGCCGGACTTGCCATTTGTGGGAGTACGATCTGGCCAAGCACCAGACCTTGCTGCAGTTCTTCGGCACTACGCATGAAGACCTCTGGAAGGTACTTTTCAAGTCCAACGAGATGTGGCTGGATCCGACCAAGGACCGTGGGCACGACTTGACCCATCCCGCTAGTCCGGTAAGTTTTTTTTCATGTTTTAAGGTGTATCGTTTACTTGCATACTCGAGGAAGACGCATAAGCCTCCCTACTGATTCTCTCAGGGCTGTACAAAGAAGGCAGGGCGGATTCACTGTCCGGCTCCGCTGCCCGAAGACCCATCAATTCCACTTTTGGCGAACATGCTGGTTCCGGCACCCTATCAAGCCCCGGAGAATAAGGCCAAGAAGAAGGCCAAGGGGACCAGAGGTGGCCCCCGTCATAAGGGCACTTTAGACATGACGTCCGAATACACCGAGACTCATTCCTCCGCTGCCGAGGACGACGAGGAAGAGGAGGAAGAAGAAAAAAACCATTCCCCCTTGAGGGGGAGGAAGAAAAGGACGGCCTCCACGCGTCTGGAGGCTGAAGCGTCCAAGAAGGGGAAGGCTTCCCTCCCGGAAAACTGCACAGCGGACACCGACAACAGCTCGGAATAGCGCCCCAGGGATAAGCCCCTGGCCAAATTGTAAGTACTCGAAGATGCACTCATATATCCCGCCCTTTTCCTTCATGGTTTCAACATGTCAAATCATGTGCCGCAGCCCAACCCGTTCCGTCCTCCAGCGATCCTCATCAACGGGGAATTCGCTGGACCCGAAGGTGATGGACAGCGGGTCCCTTCTGACGGCCTCCTCTACCAAGGCCATGGATGACACCGAGGTGTTGTCCCGAAGGACCCCAGGCCAGGGAGAGACGCAGGAGGCCCTCAAGGCAGCCCCAGAGGGTGAAACCTTGGCTGCCGGACACATGAGGGAACAAATCCACATGGATACTGGCGATGGGGGCCATATCCAATTCGGTCCCCAGCCGAATACAATTCCGGAGACCTATACGGCTCCGGAATCGGGCAAGCAGCCTTTTTCAAAAGAAGGAGGTGCGCCTATTCCACCGGTGACCTCTGTCCATCCAGAGGCACCGGACAATTTGCTGGAAGCGCTGCAAGGCTCTTCAATTGTTGTAGAACACCATATCCTTATGGGTACGATGGTTGAGAGGGTGCGGTCTGTTAAGAGCAGACTGGCCGACGCCTGTACCAGCCTTCTAACAGGTTTTGAGGTGAGCGACACAATTATATAAAAAGAATGTCTAGTATAGACAGTAGCCCCCGAGACTTTGTCCGGTTATCGCAAAGAAAAGCCAAATAGAGGATGAAATAATTTTCGCGGGAGACCAACCTAACATGCTTATATGAATAAGTAGGCGTCGTTGCTGGCTGCGACCTCTCATGCCGCTGAGGTCTCCGAACTGAAGCAGAGTCTGGAGCGGACCGAGAAAGAGCTCGACCGTGTGAAGAAACAACTGGAAGACAATCAAGATATGCAATAACCTTGTCTATATTCAGGAAGGATGAATGATTTGTGCTGACTAAAGTGCCATGATATTTATTAGAAGCGGCGACTGAGGTGGAGACCCTCAAGAAGGCGCTGGCCAAGGCCAAGGAGAGAGAGGCTAAGGAACAAGCTACCCGTGAAAAGCATGAGGCCAGGGTTGTTGTGGTCCAGCAGGAGCTCCAAGACGCTGTGAAGAAATGCGAGTCCTTGGAGCGCAACATTGCAGATGAAGAGTCTGAACCTGCCAAGGCCCGCCAAAGCGCACATGATGCCCGGGTTGAAGCCCAGGGCACCCTCAAGGAAGTCCAGGAGGCCAAAAAAATTGCGGCGGGTAAGGCCTTTATTATGCAGAGCAAATATGTGAAGAAAAGGTTCCTCTTACTGACCCGGATTTGGAGTTCTCCAGGGGCGTTAGCGGATCTGCCGCACAGCGTTTTAGACGCTGTGGAGTTCTTCCGAGCTGAAGAAGGGAGCTCCACGGAGAAGTTGTTTTGGTCGCAATACCTTGCGCCAGAACATCTGGTGTCCTTTAGCGATCAGCTAAAACAGCCGGTCGAACTGCATAGGGTGGCCGAACTAGCCATGAAGGATTTAATAATCTGGCTATGGCCTGCCGAAGCCATACCTAGCAGCTACTTCGGGCTCGTGAAGCGGCTGGTCAATGCCTGCCCTCAGCTTGATGCAATCAAGCGGTCGTCTGCATCGAAGGCGCGCGAATGGCCTTCGCCCGAGTCAAGATACAGTGGGCGAAGATGGACGCCGTGAAGCTTGCGACCGAGGGACCACTCGCGGGCAAGGAGCACCGCATGCCCGAGCGGTATTTTGAAGATGTCCTGAAGGGATCCCGCATTGTAGAGGGGCAGTGTTCAAAAGACATTATCTTTGAATGAAGTCATTCATATTGTCCCTTCATGTATTATGAAACAGAACCGTTATGTAATATAATGCCTATTATTTAAAATTTTACCTCCTGTGCGGCTGTTTTGTTAAATCTAAGAGTTGGCCAGTCGTCGGCTTTAGCCCCCACGTAGGTAGTACGGGGGTGTTCGGGATGAATCTAAACACTCTTTATCCCAGAGTTTGGTCCTTAAAGGAGGTGTTTAGTGCAACGAACCAGGCAATCAGACTATGTGGCTTTATCATCCTCACTTAGCCATAGGAGTTTGACAAATAGAAATGTAGGTGCAGCCCCTAGTTAGTATTTTATCCGGACTAGGGTGTTGTAGACACCTGATCGGGTAAGGGCCGATTCGTCACATAATGCGGAAAAAATCGCAAAAGATTTGTAACCTCTCGAACAGCTGACCGGCTCACGTCGTATCATGACAGTCAATTTTCGGCTTTCTCTACTAAGGTGCTCATCCGGATAAACCAGGATACAATCACAGTAGTTCTCCCTTTAATACCCTAGCCGATATAGCGGAATGTAAGGTAGTAAGCACATGAGCCAGGCAACCCAACTATTGACGAAAGACATGATTCGGAGCAGATGCATGTAATGCTAAAGTTCAGGGTGCCGAACTATACTGTACTAAAGTGTTTGGACTTTGTTGCCGTAATATGGGGCGTAATGAAGCCCCTCGCGAATTTAAAGCGTACCAAAGTGTACCGGTGCAATCCATAAGAATAACAAAATAAAATGAAATAGCAAGTTAATGCCACGTAAATTGGGCCGCAAACTGTTTTTATTGTAATTTTGTTAATACGTCAAAGCGTATTTGTACAAATAGTGCGATAAAAAATATGGTTGTTTAACCTGCCAAGACCAGGGGGGAGCTGCGTGCGGGTCTCGAAGACAGGTATAATGATCATCGAGAAGAACATCTAGAGATTCCCTCACACATCCATACTGCTTCCCGCCTTGGTATGTATATATCCTTCGAAAGGACCAATGACCAGGCCGTCGGGAGGGACCTGTGAAAAAGACACAAAAATGATAAGAAGGAAAAGGAAAAGGTGCGTGTGTGAGCCATATGATGGGCCACAATAACGTTACGCCTCCGTCTATGCCCAAGGTATTTTGAGTGCGTAGTTATGTACACGCGATACGTACGCCGCCATTTGGTCGGGATTGAGACGGAGGCAAAATTTCTAGTCGAGCTCTTGACGAACTGGACTATCCTACTGCAGAGTAGTCCGGACTCATTTGACAGTGTCCGGGAGCTTAGCCGCCAAATTAAAGTTCTGCTTGATAAGGCCGCTCTGTACCTCCGCTGCTAGAGCGGCAGGTGCTCCTCAGTATGGAGGGAGCGCTTTGTGTTTCCATTGACTGTTATGACACCGCATGGTTCGGGCATCTTAACTTTGAGATAAGCATAGTGTGGCACCGCATTGAATCGAGCGAATGTGGTTCGTCCGAGCAATGCATTGTAGCCACTGCGGAAGGGGACGATATCGAAGATCAAATCGTCGCTTCAGAAGTTGTCCGGGGATCCGAAGACCACCTCTACTGTGATTGAGCCCGTACAGCGGGCCTCTACACCTGGTATGACTCCTTTAAAGGTGGTTTTTGTGGGCTTGATTCTTGAGGGATCAATACCAATTTTGCACACTGTATCCTGATAGAGAAGGTTCAGGCTGCTGCCACCGTCCACAAGGACTCGTGTAAGATGGAATCCATCAATGATTGGGTCGAGGTCCAGTGCGGCTGACCGCCATGACGGACACTGGTCGTATGGTCCATGTGATCGGAGGTGATCGGTCAGGACGACCATGGGTTGAACTTTGGGGCGACTGGCTCCATCGCGTAGACGTCCCTGAGCATGCGCTTGCGCTCCATCTTGGGGATATGGGTAGCGTATATCATGTTCACCATTTTTACTTGGGGGGAAACTACTTCTGTCCCCCTGTGTTCGGCGTCCGGGGCTCCTCATCATAGTCCTTGCTTTGCGACCCCTTCTCCTTATTCTCAGCATTTAACTTGCCGACCTGTTTAAAAACCCAACAGTCTCTGTTGGTATGATTGGCTGGTTTATTAGGAGTGCCATGGATTTGACATGGACGATCGAGTATGCGGTCCAAGCTGGACGAGCCCGGATTGTTTCTTTTATATGGCTTCTTCCACTGACCGGACTTAGAGCCACTGAATCCGGTGTTGACCGCCGTGTCCTTGGTGTTGTCATCATTGCTTCGATGCTTGTGTCTGTTGCGTCGGGGTTTGTTGTTGCTATTTCTAGCTTCAGAAGTGCCAGGTTCGCTTGTATTGTTATTGCTACGGGCTAGCCAACTATCCTCGCCCGTGCAGAAGTGGGTCATAAGCGTCATGAGGTTCGCTTGTATTGTTATCTAGACCGGATATAGTTCGGTTGAGAGTCCCCTGATAAAGAGAGGGCTTTTAATGAGTTTAGCACATCGCCTAAAGGTGAGTGCCGAAAGATGTTCGCGGAGCTGAATTCAACAATCGGCGCCTGATCAGGTTTGATGGGTGCGGATCCACGCGGTTCGAAACCTATGGCCGGAGACGAATCCGAGGTTCCGGTGACACAGGCCCCGCTCGAGGTTGGATATGTGTGTGGCTCTAACGCCGCTGAGTCTGCGGCGGGGTTGAGTTTCCCGTCCTCGGATGATGCAATCTGCTCCGGATCCAGGGCCAGAGCAGTTACAGACGCTATCTCATGGGCATGGTCCGATGAAAGATTTGGGTCATGTTCATCGTGGTGGCAGGGAGTGGCTGCCATGGGCTCGAATCCATGGAAGATCAAGTCTCCACGGATATCGGCAACGTAATTCAAGCTTCCAAACCTGACCTTATGGCAGGGGCGTAGCTATCGATCTGCTCTAGATGGCCAAGCGAGTTGGCCCGTAGTGCGAAGCCGCCGAATACGAAGATCTGTCCGGGGAGGAAAACCTCCCCCTGGACTGCATTGTTGTAGATGATTGACGGAGCCATCAAACCTTTTGGTGACGATGCAGCGGAACTCTCAATGAAAGCACCAATGTCGGTGTCAAAACCGGTGGATCTCGGGTAGGGGGACCCGAACTATCCGTCTAAGGTTTATGGTAACAGGAGGCGGGGGACACGATGTTTACCCAGGTTCGTGCCCTCTCTATGGAGGTAATACCCTACATCCTGCTTGATTGATCTTGATGAATATGAGTATTACAAGAGTTGATCTACCACAAGATCGTAATGGCTTAAACCCTAGGAGTCTAGCCTGTATGATTATGATCCCCTCTATGGACTAAGCCCTCCGGTTTATATAGACACCGGAGGGGACTAGGGTTGTACAAAGTCGGTTACGGAGAAAGGAATCTTCATATTCAGGCGACAAGCTTGCCTTCCACGCCAAAGAGAGTCCCATCCGGACACAGGTGAGAGTCTTCGGTCTTGTATCTTCACGGCCCAATAGTCTGGCCCATGCTACATAGTCCGAACGTCCAAGGACCCCTTAATCCAGGACTCCCTCACTGACTGCTCAGTCATCTATCAAGTTCTTGAAAGATTTGGTGTGACACTTCGGAGTTCCTTCCCGGATCATCACTGACAACGGCACCCAATTCACGAGATGCGCCTTCATGCAATATGTTCATGCCCTCGGAAGCAAGATCTCATTTGCCTCTATTGCACATCCCATAAGCAATGGAGAAGATGACAGGGTGAACGCTGAAGTGTTGCGATGCCTCAAGACAAGGACGTTTGATAAGATGCTGAAGTGCGGAAGGCGGTGGATAGATGAGCTGTCGGTAGTTCTTTGGTCCCTTAGGACGACACCAAATTGAGCTACCGGGCAGACTCCCTTCTCCCTAGTCTATGCGACAGAAGCAGTTATTCCCAAGCAACTCATTTATGTGTCACCTCGAGTACTTGCCTATGATGAAGTAGCACAGGAACAACACCGGTGTGACGATGTTGTGGTTCTCAAGGAGAACCATCTCCGGGCTGCTACGCATGTTGCACGCTACCAGCAAGCCCTGCGTCGTTATCACAGCCGTAGGGTTCATGTCCAGTGTTTTGAGGAAGGCGACATTGTCCTTAGGCAGTTCAGTCCGCCAAGGGTGCAAACAAGTTGTCGCCCAAGTGGGAAGGCCCTTACCGGGTAGTACAAGTCACCAGACCTGGCGCAGTCCGTTTGGAGACCGGAGATGGCATTCAATTGCAAAACTCATGGAATATTGAGCATCTCTGCAAATACTACCCGTTAGGCGCGGCTGTCGGGCCCTGCCCGGCAGCCACCCTTTTGTACAGGCCTTGCCTCAGTTGCATGTAACCCCTTGTACAGAGCCAGGCACAGACCCTAAGCAACAGAGAAATAAATGAAGCACTAGGGGGCCCTGACAAGTTGCATGCATGCATAAGCATATCATGAGCATTGCATGTTCATGTAGATAAGATCCCCTCGGGCATCATCTTCATACGCATAAACTGCCGGCTCCTACCGTGGACTAAGTCCTCAAGAAGGAGATAAGAAGACAAGCCAGCACTACAGTCTGTGCTCGAGGAGTGGCTCGATGGTGCCTCGGCCGCCACCTCCAGGACCAGCAAGAAGCCCCAGTTCGAGCACTCGAGGGATGAACCACCAACGCTCGGCTGGACGACTTCTGGTGGGAGACGTAGGCACCAAGGGAACATCCCTCTTCGGTTATCACCCAAAGACACTAGTGATGATGGTGCCGGGAAGGGAGGAGGAAATCGGGAAGACGAGGCAGCAGGTCGGAAATACGCTATGAAGGCATTTGTGCCATCGTACTCTGACCTGACGCCCCATCACCCGCCTTCCCTGTCGTCCCACATTTTCTCTCCTTCAACACCAGTCTGAGAAGTCGCCAGGCTCCCAAGACGTCACCTCCCCTAGAGAGGCGACCGGCGGTGAGAGCAACCAGGACGCCTAAGGTGCGCCGCTCCCCACCTTGGCGGGTAGGAAGGCGCCCTCCTCATCCACATCAACCACAATTCCAAGGGAAGGGGCCGTACTGGGATTTCTAACGATCCCAAACCCTACGCCTTGGACTTGGACAAGACTCACTCCACGAGCATCATCACGGTTACTTGGCATCATCAACTCTAAGCTAGGGCCCGGGACCTGGCCCCGGGATCATCCTTCCAGCATACCCAAGATGAAGCAAAAGGTGGAGGAAGAGAGGGATGTGCTTGAATGCTTCTGTTCCTCCCCCGCCCTTCCTTTTATAGGCGGGCTAGGGCTGGGGGCCGATTCCCTGGCGGGTAACTACCGTCCTCCTCTGCCAATCCAAGAGGAATGAGTTCCTGCCTTGATGCTCTCTCGCACCAAGCGCCTCCATTACCTACCCTACTCAATGCACGCAACATACATGGCTAAGGATAAGGGCGTGGTGGGAAGAGTGAATTGGCGGTTACCCGCCCTTCCATTAAAGTTATTCACGGATTATTACAAGGATGGACCCACCAAGATTGGCGTTACACGACATGCAGAATAACCGAGAACTGACCCGAATTCAAGATAAGGAAGAAGCAAAGAAGATCTCAAAGGGCGGAGCCATTCTTGCGCTCATGCAAGTGCACTGGTTAGGGCCCGCCCGGACGATGCCCATTGGCGCGTTCGTGTCAGGCATGGGGGCTCCTGGCGGTGCAACAAACCCTGGGTCCGTTGCCCAGACTATGCACAGGCGCGAAGGCAAAGGTTACAGCACCAAGACCAAACCAAGCAAGGAGGACCAGTTCATCAAAGGGTCCAAGTGCAGATAAAGAAGATCAAGATGAGCTGAAGAAGCAAGATATAGCGAAGGGAAGAACCTCCCTTGCCGGGCACGCGAGCCTGGTGAGGTTGGGTTTGCCACGGAAGCGTATTCCTAGATCGTTCTGGCAGGCCCTGCTGGGGCTTGCGGAATCCAACCACTCCAATGCTCCACCTCACGAGTGACTCAAGTCATAGATCTGTACGGTGTCAAGCCCCAAGATGACTAAGTGGCTGCTTTTTGCCACATGGAAGCCACTTCCTACAGCAAACACCTCCATATGACACCCGTCATGAGACGTGTCAAGCAAGCAGGCGCAAGCTGGCAAAATATGTTGGGGAGCACAGTAATTTCAAAAAAATTCCTACAATCACGCAAGATCTATCTAGGTGATGCATAGCAACAAGAAGGAAGAGTGTGTCCACGTACCCTCGTAGACTGAAAGCGGAAGCGTTTAGTTAATGCGGTTGATGTAGTCGAACATCTTCGTGATCCAACCGATCCAAGCACCGAACGTACGACACCTCCGCGTTCAACACACGTTCAGCTCGATGACGTCTCTCGTACTCTTGATCCAGTTGAGACCAAGGGAGAGTTTCATCAGCATGATGGCGTGGTGACGGTGATGACCGAGGTGTGTAACTGTGGAGGGGGGCACTGCACACGGCTAGAAGATCAACTTGTGTGTCTATGGGGTGCCCCCTGGCCACGTATATAAAGGAGGGGAGGGAAGAGGTGGCCGGCCCAAGGGGGGTGCGCCAGGTGTGGGGAATCCTACTAGGACTCCCCAGTCCAAGTAGGATTCCCCTCCTCTTTCCTATTCCTAGTAGGAGAAGGAGGGAAGGAGGGAGAGGGGAGAAGGAAGGAGGGGGGCACCGCCCCCTCCTAGTCCAATT